>NW_017277466.1:2545-2997 GCF_001594065.2 Cyphomyrmex costatus | reverse complement strand
ACTTTAATTAATAATCAGTTACTTTTCGTGGTAATATATTAACAATTTAACTCGTGATAGTACTGCGATAGTTTTAAATATATGTACGTCATATCGGTCAGCAGTCGGTAGTATTTAAAATAATAAATTTATTTAATATGTATTTAAATGATGACTGCACGGTTTATCGGTGAGCCTGGCGCAGGGGAGACGTGCGACTCGCATTCGCCCTTCCATTTGATGTGTTGTTTTGATAACAATCCCCAAGGCTGCTTTCACTAACCGTCTAATATTGACACGTCAGATTTATAACAACATATTCATTTTGTTTCTTTAACGCGATTGCATATTATAAAACAAAATTATTAAAAAGTCAAAATTATTACATAAATGAAAAACGGTAATTTTTCCTGGTTATATATTATGCGCGGTGCGGTGTTGTGAGAGGGACAGCGAAAGCTAGACGGAGGCGA
>NW_017277466.1:0-1626 GCF_001594065.2 Cyphomyrmex costatus | reverse complement strand
GGGAGGGGCGGGTGGAGGAGGTCCTGTGGGCCGAAGATGGTGGAGGTGCGAGTGAAAGGTGAGAGAGGATGTTAAAAAGTTGTAAGAACGAAAGAATGTGAAATACAGCGAAAGAGAGGGGTGGCGGGAGTCAGTGGTGAAGGGTGGGGGAGGGGCGAGTGGAGAAGGTTCGTTGGGCCAAAGATGGTGGAGGTGCGAGTGAAAGGTGAGAGAGGATGTTGGAAAGTTTAAAAATGCAGACAGAGAAGAAGGAGAAGGAGAAGGAGACGTTTCTTAATTTTTCATTAAAATCACCACTTTTCGACCGCTTATATCTCCAGAACGGCTTGACCGATTTAAAATTTTTTTGGCTCAAATTACTCGTGGCGATGCCGCCTTTCAGGATATATAACGTTCGATTCAAAATTTTTTATATTTTAGTAATTATGCACCTCCCAAAAATGGACTTTGTTGGCTCGGGATAAGAGACTTGTAGCGTCTCAGAGTTTTTGAACATGGCCGGAGACGCTACCGCATCTCCTGATTAGGAAATAGAAGGACACGTTACTTGTAATGTGTTACTTTGTTATAATATGATTTGGCAATGATGTTTTGTGAATTTCTTACATTAGTAAAACGGTGACACCGTAAGGTTGGAAAAGTCGCTTACTTAAAAAAAGAAAGTGACTCGTAAAGATCGTTAAAAGTAACTGTAAAAATAACGAGCTGATATTAAATAACGAATAATTTTTTTCTGTAAATATATGTGTAATGGTAACGAATTACTTTTCGAAAATAACTTTTTCAACCTTAGCATTTAGTTAATTATTATTAGTCATAAAAAATTGCAACGTTATTAAATACATTATAATAGTTATAAAAAGTAACAATAACAGTGTAACAGCGTTATACTTATATCCATTCCCTGAAAATAATGAGCAAAGAAGAAAAAAAAGCTGACAATTGCAATATATCTACTATTGAGAATTATGAAAATGAAAATGATATAACTGAAGTGTACATACAGAATATTAAGTATAGAGTTAGGTTAGGATACTTTGTAAGTATAGATATAGGATATTTTGAAAGATTTGTAAAAATAAATACATAAAATAGATCCTCGCAAATTAAAAAACCCAACAAATTTAAACCTTTGAAAACTAACCGCAAAAATTTGATCCTTCCTAAATTAAAAAGATTATCTAACTGTTACACAGTCTACAATGCACAACAAACTTAGAAAATCAACTGATGCAATTTTAGGCAATTGAGGAGATTCCGATGATCGGTACAAAGTCACAAGAATCACGTGTAAAACACATTTCATTAAAACCGTGTCTCATAATGCCAACGGGCGATACGGAGCCTGTCTTCCTTTTCGCGATATCGGTAGATATCTTGGTGAGTCGCGAAGCATCGCGTTCAAACGTTTGTCATCTTTGGAGCGCAAATTCGATGGCAATTTAACACTTAAATCGCAATATACGCAGGCGTTCGAAGAATACGTGAAGTCAAATCATGCGTCGATAGTAGAGTATCCGATTGATGACGGTTACTACATGCCTCATCACGCGGTATTTAAGGATATAATTGACATATCTCTCTTTAAGAAAGTAATGAAATATAAGGTGTACATTATATGTTAAT
>NW_017277465.1:0-602 GCF_001594065.2 Cyphomyrmex costatus | reverse complement strand
AAAGTTGCATTGTCTGACGATAGATTTTCTTTTAATTTTTTTTTCAAGAAATCTTTTCCGACACCGAAACAATAAGGTTTCTTTATCAAGAAACAAAATTTCGTTACTTTTTTCACAAATAATTGTTGACGGTATTACACCATGTTGAATTAAAAATTCCATCATATGTTCTTTATTTCCTATCAATTGGATAAAATCAAAGAATAACATTTTAGCGATGTACTTTGCAAAATCAACGATGCCTTTGACTCTGGCGCGTTTCATTTGTTTTGTATATTGCGCCAAAAGTAACAAAACGCATGCGCACGAAGCCATACCGCATGCGCACATAGCCATATGGCATGCTCGTGTCGCTACATCCAGTCGGTATGACAGGTTTTCTAACCTTCTCATACTGCAATTTTTAACTGCTAATAATTCGGTTCGCGTTGCAGAGCGCCGCATTTTTTTGCCGGATTCTTTCATTTTGAGTGAAAACGCGTCGAATGAGCCTAATTTGATCAAAATCGGAGGTGAGGCCTGTATTCTATATAATTACCATATAATATATTACCACGAAAAGTAACTGATATATTACTAAATCTGCCAGTTCAAAGTGAACG
>NW_017277464.1:0-278 GCF_001594065.2 Cyphomyrmex costatus | reverse complement strand
TTGGCGATCCGCTAATCCGCGATACGCGCGATACGCTCCATGGGACTGCACCCTAAGGGTGCGATTACATGGAGCGCGGAAACGCGGAAAAGCGGAAAAGCGGAAGAGAAAGTAATAATAAAAATAAGAAGAAGGAGCATATACCACACGCTGGTTAAAAGTAGCGAAGATTTCGTATATTTAATACTACTAAATTCTCTTTAATACTACTAAAGCATTCTCTTTTTGTAACGACCAACGTTTAGTCCTTTCACATGGATGTCGTCGAAATTCCTTTG
>NW_017277463.1:0-313 GCF_001594065.2 Cyphomyrmex costatus | reverse complement strand
ACCGCGCATAATATATTACCAGGAAAAATTACCGTTTTTCATTTATTTAATAATTTTGACTTTAATAATTTTGTTTTATAATATGCAATCGCGTTAACGAAAAAACATTAATATGTTGTTATAAATCTGACGTGTCAATATTAGACGGTTAGTGAAAGCAGCCTTGGGGATTGTTATCAAAACAACACATCAAATGGAAAGGCGAATGCGAGTCGCACGTCCCCCCCGCGCTAGGCTCACCGATAAACCCTGCAGTCATCATTTAAATACATATTAAATAAAATTATTATTTTAAATACTACCGACTGCTGAC
>NW_017277462.1:55731-56122 GCF_001594065.2 Cyphomyrmex costatus | reverse complement strand
TATCGATATCGCGTTTTATAATTTCATATATGTCGTGACATTCTACATGGTATATGAGACTATTAGTATCAGTATACATAATTTTGCATTTATCGTGAAACAGCGGTGCCATATACTCGTGGTGAAACTCGTACAAACACGTTTTCGATATATCGAGGATGCACATACCCACGTATATCGGTTTGTCGAATTTCACCTCGAGTTTACGCAGCTCTATCGCGACCAGATTCTTCGAGAAAGCGCTACGACTGTGAAAGTTGGGTTTCGCGATCATTGCTTCGGCACCATATCTACCTTCCCATTTTGTCACTAATTTTACATCAACGCGATCGCGCACATTCTCCATGGTTTTATCAAATACCGCGTTATTCATAAGTTTGTATAAATTTTT
>NW_017277462.1:46109-50786 GCF_001594065.2 Cyphomyrmex costatus | reverse complement strand
GCCGTGACGTAGACCCCCCGCGCCTCGGGTTCCCCTCGCCCCTCACCCCCCCTCAGAGGACCATGGCTTTGAACCAGCCTATACACTGTACTTACACAGATATTCTAACCTCACTTTGGTATTCGTCTATGCCATCGATGTGACAAATTTCCTAACTTCAATCCTTTGTTATTGCCGAGACTCATTCCGACTTTATCGATCTTACAAATCGCAGAGATCGATATTATAGGGTGCGGTCGAGTTGCCACTACGAATACTTCGAAGCCTTTCTTGATTGGTTAATTTGTAAAATTCTTTTTTCAGATTGGTTAATCAAACGCTTCGAAGCATTCGTAGTGGCAACTCGACCGCACCCATAGATAAACATTTATATCTCTTGCGCCAAAACTTCCAGAATGCATTTCCTCTCTCCGTAGCTGACGACGACGACTACGACGACGACGACGGCGACGACGGTGACGACGGCGACAACGACGACGACGACGGCGACGACGACACATTGTTTCTTACAAATACCTAAACACCCATTTCCTCGAAGGCGAACACGTAGACACCTACTTCCTCGACGGCAAACATCTAGACACTTATTTCGCCGACGGCAAACACCTAGACACCCATATCCTCGACGGCGAACATCTAGACACTTATTTCGTCGACGGCGAACACCTAGACACCCATATCCTCGACGGCGAACACCTAGACACCCATATCCTCGACGGCGAACACCTAGACACTCACTTCCTTGACGTCGAACACCTAGACACTCACTTCCTCGACGTCGAACACGTAGACACTTAGTTCCTCGAAGGCGAACACCTAGACACTCAGTTCCTCGAAGGCGAATACCTAGACACTCACTTCCTCGACGTCGAACACGTAGGCACCCACTTCCTCGTAGGCGAATACCTAGACACTTAGTTCCTCGAAGGCGAACACCTAGACACTCACTTCTTCGAAGGCGAACACCTAGACACTCACTTCCTCGACGTCGAACACGTAGACACCCACTTCCTCGAAGGCGAACACCTAGACACTTAGTTCCTCGAATGCGAACACCTAGACACCTATTTCCTCGACAGCGAACACCTAGACACTTACTTCCTCGAAATCAAACACGTATACACTTACTTCCTCGACGACGAACATATAGACAACATCTAGACACTTAATTCCTCGATAGTGAATACCTGGACACATAGTTTCTCTATATTTCGATATTTCACAATATATATATATATGTATATAATAACATTATATATATGTAACTACCTTACTCTCGAATTGCGCGGCGTTAGCTCGTCGGAATATTCGTCCCAGGATTCGAAAGAGGTTCGATCGGTGGGAGAATGCAAGGCAAGTAAAGTCTCAGACAGGTGTATGATAACAAAAACAATCAGCTTTATTGGTTTCGCCGAAACGGGTTATATTCTGTTGGAAAAGAAGCAAAAGAAATTGCTTTGCGCCGAGACGATCGCAGTGTATATGTGCGAGTTTGTGTGTGTGTATGTGCGTGTATCGGGGTATGTGCGAAGCGCAAGCGGCGCGGTGTGTATTTTACAGTGCAGAGCGCGCGCGCGCGCGCGCGCGCGTGTGTGTGTGTGTGTGTGTGTGTGTCGGTTGATATGCGAAGCGCAATCGGCGCGGTGTGTGTGTATTACAAGTAGTTTGCGTGTGAGTGCGTGAGTCGCTAGTAAGAACGCGAGTGATCGAGTGAGATGTGTTGCTCGCGGCGATGTTATGACGGGCTAGAAAAACGGACTCGCTATGCTCTTTTTTCTCGCGGTGTCGGCTAGCGCGGCTGATCAGCTGTCGATTATCTAATTTTAAAACTGCCGGCGCGGCAGTTTAGTACCCGTAACGCGCGGTTATTCGTGCTTTATCGCAGGTCGCGTATTCGTACTGACGCGGGCGACGACCAGCGGCCGAGAACGCTCGGCAGAGGTGGAGAACCCTCCACCCCGGGCGAATACTGGTCAATCGCAGTGCGAATGCAAGAGGCGGTCGGAGCGGGCCAACGGTCGAGTACGCTCAACGGAGGCAAAGTACTCTCTGCCCCGGACGTTGGTCGTTGCGCGCTGCACCGAGACGGCTGCCGAGAACGCTCGGCGGAGCTGGAGAACTCTCCGGCCCGGTTTTCCTGGTGTCGTATTCGGCTCTAGGAGGTCGGATTCGTTATTAGGATCTGGTCGGGACGGGAATCACCTGTTTCTCCGTAACGCGGCATTTTTATATTACCGAAAATGCCGCGTTCGAGGGTTTTCGGATTCGCTCGCGTTTTCCCGTTGTCCGTGCTTCGCGATGCGCGGGACTAAGTTCCAAGAAGTGGGAGTCCACGGCGATCGATCTATTTCGGTCTCGCTCGACGGTGCTCGGCATTATGTGTCTGTTACTGCCGCTTGTACCTGCGAATTATGCTATATTTTCTATCGGGCGCTATGCGCCCTCATCACTGCATTGCGCAGCAATGCAGCGGCGTTCGGCTGGGTGGTATGTGCCGGAACGATGGGGGGATGCATCGTTACGTATATATTATTAATAAATATTTTATATTATATTGAATAATATTTTATTTTTAATTATAAGATTTAAAACCGCGCACGCGTCATCATATATGTGACCATGCAACACTGATCTGCTGGTTAGATATAGATACATAGAGTGAGATGATAGATAGAGTGAGATGATAGATAGAGTGAGATAGCACATAAAGTCAAAGGCCCTCTATTATCGAAAAAACGAGAAGTACATTTCTCTGATCGGCGACGTTGATGACGACGTATCTTAAAAATAAAGCGTGAAAATTCACAGATCCGGACTTTGCGTCGCGATATCTCCGCTCGTAGGGCACGTAGAAAAAAAATGAGCACTTTTATCATACAATTTAAGTTTTTCCTGTCGATTGAGCATATGTAGAACTTGATCGGTTCAGCCGTTACTGAGATCTGATCATTTCGACCCCGAAAAATTCTCAGTTTCCCGTAAAGGAGGCACGGCAGTGTCGCGCGCTTGGCTTAGCCCCGAGACACTACCGTGTCTTCAGATATTTTTACATATCACAAATATATATTATAAAAAGTGTAATAAATAAAAATTATTATATCAACATTATCAACATGTTTTAATGTGCAATTTATTAAAAATATTTTTATATTTACCTGTGATAACTTCACGTAATTTAGTATTTTCAAAACTTTTTTTTTGTCCTTTCCAATTGTAAGTCATTGCTAAATCGTTTGTGATGACAAATTTTAGCATATTCATTACACTGGATCTTTGGTCAGCACCACCAATTGTGGAAAGACGTCTTTTCTGTAAAAATTTATACTCATCGCATTAGCCAAATTTATTAGCTAAATTTATACAATAAAAGATATAAGATATTATTAAATGATATAAAAAAGTAAACGTGATTATTATTTTAAACTATACCTGATAAGTGTATGCTGGAGAGGGTATTTCTAGCCCCTTAGCATCTACTGTTTTAGTAGATAATAGATCTTCCAATTTTTTGAAGTCATTATCGTTTTTCACCGGTAAATCCGGTAAGTTATCCGGTTTCGATGTTGGATTTATGAATGTTTGCATAGTTTGTAGAACTCGGCTTATACAGGCATTGTACTGCTCATATAAAATTGTCAAATTTTCCATTCGTTATACTATATATTTTTGAAATTGTTCTTCAGACATTGCCCTTCCACCTGTTTCCAATCTCGATGATGAACATGGATTTACATCAACAGACATGTTAGTCATAGTGTCAGAAGACACGCTAGTCATAGTGTCTCGGTCATATTCAAAATTATTATTTTGCATATTCTTTGACGAATCTATAAAATATACATACAATGATAAATTTTAAATGAGAGAATAATATTATTTACATATTATCAATATTTCTCAATAGATAAAAATTCCTTGTAAGTATACTAACTTTCTGTAATTCCATCATTGTATCTACTAATATTTTTTTTAGAAATATTTTTGTTTTTATATAAAATAGATGAAGGTGTTACGGAACGTTGTGGTTTTAGAAGTTCTCTCCTGTTTTTGGGTCAATGCATTTAAGCAATTTACCCTGGGATTGGAGGTCAGGATGTGCGATTAAGAATGTTCAGGAGGAAGGGTAGGATAGTTTTTAGGAAGGGTGACTTTGAATCCGGTCCCAAAGAGTTCGCGAAGTTTGTAGGCGAGCCTGCGTGGATCGCCTTTTTGGATGGTTTTATAATTGGGAAAGGTGAGGTTAATTTCTAATGGGTTGAGGATATATTCGCGTTCGGGAGATGGATCTAATGGCTTATTATGGTTTAGTAGACGCGCTAGTTTTTCGAAATAAGGAAAAGGATCGTGATTTTTATTAAAGGCTGTTTTGATCTGGAACCTTAATCTCTTCTCTTTTTCTCTTCGTCCACCTTTTGAAGGCATGGAAGCAACGCGAAAGAAATTGTCTAATTTCGAGGAAAATGTCTAAGACTGGGGCCACGCCATTGGCAGCGACAGTCACAACACAGTCCTCTATGTATAATTTGTGAATGCTCCGAAAAAATGCTTAGGACGGGGGCCACACTATTGGCAGCGACAGTCTTAGCAACTCCTCGGATATTCATGTACTACTAGACGAGACGCAGAGTTGAGATTTCGGTTTCGGCTGAATAACTTTTATATTCTGTTTATTAAGTA
>NW_017277462.1:34885-41284 GCF_001594065.2 Cyphomyrmex costatus | reverse complement strand
GAGGGGCGAGTGGAGGAGGTCCGGTGGGCCAAAGATGGTGGAGGTGCGAGTGAAAGGTGAGAGAGGATGTTGAAAAGTTTAAAAATGCGAACAGAGAAGAAGAAGAAGAAGGAGGAGGAGAAGGAGATGTTTCTTAATTTTTCATTAAAATCACCACTTTTTGACCGCTTATATCTCCAGAACGGCTTGACCGATTTAAAATTTTTTTGGCTCAAATTACTCGTGGCGATGCCGCCTTTCAGGACATATTACGTTCGATTCAAAATTTTTTATATTTTAATAGTTATGCACCTCCCAAAGATGGACTTTGGTGGCTCGGGATAAGAGACTTGTAGCGTTCACAGTTTTTTTGAACATGGCCGGAGACGCTACCGCGTCTCCTGATAATGGAGACAGAATATCTGACTAAGACGAAATACCAAACTAGAAATAAGATAAAGAAAATGTATGAATCATATACTTATAATAATGAAGAAAGAGGGATTTTTAGTGGGATGTAACAAAGGAACACTATTATTTTTTAAGATTTCCTTATTATTATTCTTTTCGCTAGAACTCGAATCGTCCAAATCCGTTTGTTTATTAATCTCATTCTCTGAGCTGTTTGAATTAGAAAATTCAGATTCTTCATGATCAAAACTTTTTTGCATATTCTTTTGACTTTTACGTTTAGTTTTGGTAATCATTTTTTTAGAAGAATCTGATGAATCAGATATGCCCTCTTCTTTTTGATTAGCAAATGGTTCAATCTTCTTTTGTGAAATATTAATGGAATTCAATCCGCCATCTTCTGTTGATCCATGTTCCAAAATAATATCCATATACTTTATAATATCATCATAGTTATCTGTAATGAATTATCCAAACACATGAAAAAATATGAAGATTAAAGTACATTCATTAAGAATGTACAATATAATTTTAATTGCGTTATTAGATCATCTCCTAATAAAAATAAATTTTTTAATGTTAAATACTCATACCTAATACACTGAATAACATATAAAAATGAATATATAGAATACTAGAATATAAATTAAAACAAAGATCCATTAAACCTATAATATTCTCTTTTAAAACAATTCTCACCTGAAACTTTTAATACTCGGTGGACTTTATGTTTCGTCCATGTAGCATCATATGGTGCATTATCAAATACTAATTTGTTAAAAATTTGCTGAGATTTAGTCTTTGGCCAGTAACATTTCTTCCGTTCATCTATCAGCCAAATCAATAGTATAACGGCACATTCTTTCTTTTTACCACTTAGAAACTCCACTAGGCCAAAAGATTTTTTTTTGTTTACGTTAGAAGACATAATTCAAGTTCCTTTTTAGATGCAATAATATATTAGTCCGCGCGTCACAATTGTTCAAAAAATTCTTTAAATACTTTCATTATTTCCTTTCATATTATTCGTTATTTCCTTTTATTATATATAAATACTTAAACGCGTTATATTTCTGTGTTCATTTATAATAAAAATGTTTGCTCTACGCTGAAATATTAACAGCTCTGATAATCCTATAATATATATTATATTACATGTCTCGTTCACGATGATACTATATTGTAGTAATGCTTGTCATACCTAACATCACAATTTATCTTTACTAAGCTAATAAAACCTGTTATTATATATATAATAAATTGAGGCTACAAGGAATAGTTTTGGTATTGTACTTAGATGATTTCCTATTTATTCATAAGTTAAAAATTACATGTGAGGAAAATATAAGAAAAGTAATCAAATTTTTGGAATATATAGGCTTTATTGTAAACTACTCAAAACGTTTTTTAATTGCGAATCCGGAATATAAATTTTTGAATTTCATTATCAATTCAATTAAATTTTCGCTAAATTGACAGATAAAAAGAATAACCAATAAGATAGTAGAACTAGTAAACAAATTTAAAACTGGAAAAGCGTATAAAATCAGAAAATTTGCGAAATTTTTAAGTATTTTAACGGCAGCCTGCCCAACTGTAGTTTACGGATTTATTTACTGCAAACGATTAAAAAGGTAAAAATTTTTTGATGGCATTTAATGGCATTGGATGGCATTTAATAAAATTTAATGGTGGAGATTACGAAGAAAACATTTTAATAAATGATCCTATGGTAGAGGACCTTATTTGGTGGAAACTAAATGCAATTATTGGATCAAACCCAATCAGAACTCAAGTTTATATTATGGAAATTTTCTCCGATTCTTCTCTATCAGGTTGGGGTTGCTACTGTAACGGTTCGAAAGTCTTCGGGTTTTGGAACAGACAGGAGAGGAAAAATCATATTAACTATCTTAAGTTATTAGCTGCCTTTTTTGCAGTAAAATGTTTTGTGTCAGAATTATCGTAATGCGAAATATATTACTGAAATGAGATAATAATACAGCTATTGCCTATATAAATAGAGCTGTTCGATTCCTATCTTAGTGAGTTGTCAAGGAAAATTTGGAAATGGTGCGAAGGAAAGAAAATATGGTTAAAGACATCATATATTCCTTCGGCTGAAAATATAGAAGCTGATAGGGTGTCACGTAATGTTAATAGATTCCGAATAGGAACTTTCTCAGAAAATTTTCAAACAGAGAAATGTTTTGGGCCTTTCTTAGTAGAAAGTAGTGCGAATCTATTTGCACCTAGATTGAATGCCATATATGTTGTCAAGGTTATGACCCTGAGTAACCTCTAACAGGTTTTAGCCGTCGCTCGTTCTTCGTTAAAAAGTTATTAACAATCATAGTTTTAAAACAAACGTATTATTTCTGCTATACATGTATGATATTTAGTATTACCATCTGATCAAATTTGACCCGAACTGGTCTATTTAAACCGCGCGCGTAAATTGAATCAGTAAATAATTTTTTTTCTAGATTGGTACAACCTTCTTTGACATTCATGTGAAGTTTGAGCGGGATACTTCAATTAGTGTGTGTTTGGCAGCCATTTGTCTACGACGCAAAAAGTTTGTCTGGCGATTTTTAATATGCAAAAAATAATTGAATAACGAGTTTGCTTGAAATTTTGTGTTTCCAATGGAATTACGGCTACGGAATCATTGAAAGTGTTGCAGAAGTGTTTTGGGAAGTCTACTCTATCGAGAACGCAAGTATTTGAGTGGCAAAGCATTCAGTGAGGATCGTGAGGTCGTAGAAAACTTGCCTCATGCGAATCGTCCATCCACCTCTATTAACGACGATTACATGGAAAAAGTGAAGGAAATTGTGCTTGAAAATCGTCGTGTTGAGATAGCAGAAGCTCTCAACATCTCTTATGGATCGACTCAACAAATTTTGGTTAATGTTTTGGGTATGAAGTGCATCGCCGCCAGACTCGTACCAAAAGACCTGATTTTTTTGCAAAAAGCACGTCGAGTAGAGGTCGCAGAAGAGATGCTTGCCAACGTAGCTAATGATCCTACATTCATCAAACGCATCATTACTGGTGACGAGACTCAAATATCCGCTCCAGGGAACGCACCATGAATCGACTGAGGCCATAAAAAGAAATTTACTGAAGGAACTGAAGGCCATCCCGACCGAGGCCTATAAGAAGTGTATGGAAAATTGGATTAACCGTTGGCATGCTTGTATTGGCTCAGAAGGAGACTATTTTGAAGGCGATAATAAAGATTTGTATTAAAATACATATAACTGTTGTTTTTTTTTAACCAGTCTGGGATGACGCTGAAGCTAGCAGACGAGACTAGCAGACGGCCGCGCGCGCGCCGCTCTCGACCAGTGGTTGTCAACAAGGTTATTATTTCAGCGTATATTGCGCAAATAAACCGTTCCAAACAGATTATTTCAAAAGAAATGTTATGTGTCACATGAAAACAGTCTTACAAAGTGATATTTCAGGTTAAACAAAAAACATACGATAAATAAATAGCATATATGATTTCCGAGACTTACATACTATATTCGAGAAATATGATAGATTTCGGAAATCCATTAATAACTTTTCTTCTAAGAGGGGCCTTTTCTTATAACTTTGCAAACACGTTCTACACAATATTAGGGGATTACCTGCACAGTTTAAAAAAAAGGCCCCTCTCAGGAAAAAAGTTATTAACAAATTATCTTCGATGAACAAGAGTTTTCGTCAATCTGCCGACTTAATTTGTTAATAACTTTTTTCCTGAGAGGGGCCTTTTTTTTAAACTGTGCAGATTACTTCCTAATACCTTCTAGAATAGGTTTGGAAAGTATAAAAAAAAGGCCCCTCCCGGAAAGATAGTTATTAACAAATTAAGTCAGCAGATTGACGAAAACTCTCGTTCCTCGAAGATAATTTGTTAATAACTTTTTTCCTGAGAGGGGCCTTTTTTTTAAACTGTGCAGATTACTTCCTAATGCCTTCTAGAATAGGTTTGGAAAGTATAAAAAAAGGCCCCTCCCGGAAAGAGAGTTATTAACAAATTAAGTCAGCAGATTGACGAAAACTCTCGTTCCTCGAAGATAATTTGTTAATAACTTTTTTCCTGAGAGGGGCCTTTTTTTTAAACTGTGCAGATTACTTCCTAATGCCTTCTAGAATAGGTTTGGAAAGTATAAAAAAAAGGCCCCTCCCGGAAAGATAGTTATTAACAAATTAAGTCAGCAGATTGACGAAAACTCTCGTTCCTCGAAGTTAATTTGTTAATAACTTTTTTCCTGAGAGGGGCCTTTTTTTTAAACTGTGCAGGTAATCCCCTAATATTGTGTAGAACGTGTTTGCAAAGTTATAAGAAAAGGCCCCTCTTAGAAGAAAAGTTATTAATGGATTTCCGAAATCTATCATATTTCTCGAATATAGTATGTAAGTCTCGGAAATCATATATGCTATTTATTTATCGTATGTTTTTTGTTTAACCTGAAATATCACTTTGTAAGACTGTTTTCATGTGACACATAACATTTCTTTTGAAATAATCTGTTTGGAACGGTTTATTTGCGCAATATACGCTGAAATAATAACCTTGTTGACAACCACTGATCGAGAGCGGCGCGCGCGCGGCCGTCTGCTAGTCCCGTCTGCTAGCTTCAGCGTCATCAGTCTGGGTCAAATTTGATCAGATAGTATTCTAAATTTTTTCCTGTTCAAAAACGTTAAACTTTCCACGCGAGGTAACTTTCACTTCCCTCCCCCCGCTGCGAAGAGACACAAGTCTTTCATGATTGTACTGTTGCTATAATTGTACTGTTGGAGAAGACCTCTACCGACGGGGTAGGTGCGGAAGGGAACGGGCCGGTTCACTCTCTGCCGTACCCGCCCCGTGTTTATGTGAAACATCAAATAACGTCTTATTTTGTGACACACACATGCACACACCACCACCACCACCACCCCGAGCGCGGAAAAAGGTCAACAATACGAGCGATACATTTCGATCGAAAACGCAAACTTCTCGGGTTCCCATGACTTCTTTATTTAGGATTTAAATAATTTCAATCATTTTTTTCTCTCTCAGAAATTACGTCTATTAGCGTATTTGATTATTGATTATATGTAATAGATTTTATTGGTATAATGTTATTACGAAATTGATTATCAGAACAATCCTTCACGATATTAATTATTAATTAGAATAATAATTTGTAAACATATACTTATGAAGATATACGTGATTGAAAACTAGTTAACTTACACTCCAAAATCTTGAATCAAATATAGTATTTTAGGTGAGAGATTAAACTATATATATATGTAATGTAACAGTACTTTTGAGTGTCGGCTCAACTTCGTCGCGTCCTCCAAAAGAAATCTAATTATGCGAAAGCTCTTCGTTAGAATACAAAATACTTAAAGGAGCAATAGTGCGGTTCTTCATTAATTCTTTCTTGATTCGAGAATTTATAGTAGTTGACAAGTTATTTTACTCAGCAAAGATCTTATTCGCTATCAAAAATTCGTTGGGCGCCAGGCACGAGACAGCGTGCCACTCTTCGCACAAATCGTTAGATAAATTGCTCGGACAAGAAATTAAAGATTACGCGGATTCTCGCGACGGAACTAAACAACTAGCTCAGCCAACGGAATTGGCAGAGGGGAGTGGTTCGCGGTTAGCGGGGAAATTGTCGGAGAACGATGGAGAGGCTGAAATAAATGCACCAGAATTAATAATAACAATAAAGAGAAATCGATATATTTAATAGAGACTGTACAAAAGTGTTCGAAAGAAAGTACGTTACAGCGTTGACCTTCCGCGCTCTGATATGCGGCGCCATAACAATAAACCGACTATTAACTGGCCGTCGCCTACAGAAAGGAAATTCGGCAATACTTCGCCGAGTAGAAATATACGACCAAATCTAGATCTTATTATGTTAACAATAATTACTTCGTGAATAATTAGAACATACGATTTTACATTAGACGGCAACGGTTCTTTAATGCACAATAACGCCAGTCTCG
>NW_017277462.1:33315-34619 GCF_001594065.2 Cyphomyrmex costatus | reverse complement strand
ATCGGCAACGAAAAATCGGAGTAAAGCCTAACGTGTGCTCCGCTCGAGACGCATGTCACCTACCGCGATCGGTGGTTTTACACAAATTATAAGATAACGCTCGCCTCACCACGTAACGATCCCTCGTTGATCCTTCAGAGGAAAACCTCCGCCTCTAAATTTCTCGGCAACGGTAGACAGCATTCTCAGTTCCCAAAAGCTCCGGAGATCCCGTGTCCTCTTTACATGAACTCGATCACCGCGCAAGTGATAATCGGGAGCATTCGCGGATCCAATCAGGCCGCTAGGCCCCTCTCCTATCGGGCCGCTCTTTATTCTAATTGGCTTGTTGCTGTCGCGCAACCCCGCGACTAATCACAGCGAGTCCTGCGGGTCGCGTATCCTTTGAGTCTCTGGCGCGCTTTTCCAAATTAGCTGGCCGAGGCTTTCCGTCTTGATCAGCGGTCTTCTATCGCTCTCCTCAGAAGTGGAGGCGGCTGCCGATGTTCGGGCCGTGCTGAGACGGTCCCTTATCACGTCTCTCTCCGAGTCGTCTGCAATAAAGGTGCGACAATCACCAAATAATATCAAAATTATCAGAGGTTACAAAACAATACGACCTGCGTGTATCGCGCTCCTCGAGGACACAATCGGGATCTTCTTTGGTGGTTTCTTGCTTCCTCCACGACGTCTTCTTTTTTCCTTCCGTGAGTGAGGCGGCAACATTACACGAATCTAAGATAACCACCGCTCACGCTCTAATGTGACTAATAATCGTTCTTTAAAGATCTGAAATTACTAAATATTTTAAATAAAAGAATATACAAAACGAAACAAAAAAAAAGATATAAATTTGGCACGCTCGCTTGTGCCCTCGCCCTTCGAGTTTAGAGGACACAGGATCTCCGTGCCAATGCACTTACGAGTGACGGACACAAAGTGTCACGTCACAGTATATATAACAATTTTTTACATTTTAAAAATAAATCACAAAAGATAAATATTAATTTTAAAAGAATTTTTATACCAAATTGTCTATTTTAACGTAATATATTTTATTATTGAAAGATAATGAAACGGTACATATTACCATAAAAATGACTCATATATTATTGAAGGTGCCAGTTCAAAGTAAACATACATAAAGTATATATTCTTTTGTTGCATATATACGTAATAATGATTTAACATTGCCATTATAATATGTAGATTGTAATAAGGCTCTATAAATTTAAAACTAATGGAGAGAAACAGGGTTACGAGCCAATAAATTCTTCATAAACTTACTATTATAAACAACTAGTGTACATGTGTTGTTAAATCAT
>NW_017277462.1:24611-32271 GCF_001594065.2 Cyphomyrmex costatus | reverse complement strand
AATAATTACAGTAATTATTTTCTTAAATGTAATCCGTATATAACATTAAATTTTATTTTTTGTTGTTTATATTAATATCTTAAGACTGCGATATATATAATGTATGTTTTCCTACTGGATTGCTTACGTTTCAGTTAGAAATCTATGTTCCGTATGATGAAATTCTAATAATTAACAAAAAAGCAAGCAATCTAACTGGAAAAAACGCATTGTATATATGTCGCAGACTTTAATTAAAATATTTTTACTCAGTATAATATTTATGTTATACAATATTTATATATAAGCTTATATTTTCTTATCTTTTTTACAATGCATTACAATTATGGTCTATTTTTTTAAGTTTTTATTACATTTAGATTAATTTGATGTAGTACATACAAATAAGCTAGAGTAGCTAGAAAAAGATGGAAAGATGGAGAGTAAAGAGCAAGTGAGAAAGAAGTTTAGGTGGCGCGACTGGGCATCTTGCTTACTTCGCGTATGCGCACTCCATTTTGTGCGACACTAACATCAAAGGTGCCGATAGAGAGTTGCGCTACTGGATATACTGTGGTAACGAGTCGCGGTAGCGAACCCGTAGAATGAAAGCTGCTGTTTTCAACGAGTAATTTGAGAGCACAACTTGACACGGCAAGTACTGATTTGTGTCTGAGGGTAGAATCGCGCTGCGCGATTAGCGCGACGAATCGGCAGGACGACAGCGACATCGGTATCCAAATATGCGGCTAAATTGTAGTAATGATATTAGCAAGACGGCGCGGTGAGTGCGACGAAGATTCACGGACGGAATCGATGGATGGCGTAATCGATCCTTTATTCGGTTTTGTAGCGCGAAACTTATCCTATTCCGGAACAATTAGAAGATAATTATTTAAAGTTTTGAAGATTTCAATACTAAAACCAAGTAATTTTATGTTTCGAGTAACTGTATCAAATAATTTTTATCTGTATCATTATAAAAGAATTGATTCTTTGTGCTGTGTGTATTTTATCTTCAGATTTATTGAAGGGAAAGTCCTGAAAATAAAAAGGAAGAATCTTTTAAATTCATACCTCTTTTCTTTTCAGATTTTTCCTATCAACAAAGTACAAAGAATCAATTCTTTTATAATTATATAAGGAATATAGAATACAAATTAAAGTATCTACCAAGCAAATAAATAACAGATCTGGAGACACGGTAGTGTCTTGGTAAATAAGTAACCTAACCAAATGCTGTAAATGAAAATAAATGTATAGAAAATAATTTGTATTCTTACAGCGGAATTACAACAGAGAATTTGTGTAATAAAGCAGAAAAAATCTAACCTCACTTTACGTGTTCGTCTATTCTATGCCATCGATGTGATTTATAGATACCCGTCTCGCGACCACATTTATCTCTTGCGTTACAAATTCCAGAATGTATTTCCTCACTTCGTAGCTGGCAACAATGACGACGACGACGACGACGTTTCTTACAAACAAACAAACACCTAGACACCCATTTCCACGATGACAAACACCTAGACACTCACTTCCTCGAAGGCGAACACGTAGACACCTACTTCTTCGACGGCGAATGCCTAGACACTTATTTCATCGACGGCGAACACCTAGACACCCACTTCCTTGACGGCGAACACCTAGACACTCACTTCCTCGAAGGCAAACACGTAGACATCCACTTCCTCGACGGCGAACACCTAGACATCCATTTCCTCGACGGCGAACACCTATACACTCACTTCCTCGAAGGCGAACACCTAGACACTCACTTCCTCGAAGACGAACACCTATAGACACTCACTTCCTCGAAGGCGAACACCTAGACACTCACTTCCTCGAATCAAACACGTAGACACTTATACTTCCTCGACGACAAACATACCTCTATATTTCGATATTTCAATTTTAATATTTTTATATATATAATAATTATATATATAATATATATTGTGACGTGACACTTTGTGTCCGTCACTCGTAAGTGCACTGGCACGAAGATCCTGTCCTCTAAACTCGAAGGGCGAGGGCACATACGAGCGTGCCAAATTTGTATTTTTTGTTTCGTTTTGTATATTCTTTTATATAAGAAATTTAGTAATTTTTCAGATTTTTAAAGAACAATTATTAGTCACTTTAGAGCGTGAGCGGTGGTTGTTTAAAACTGTGTAATGTTGCCGCCTCACTCACGGAAGGAAGAAAGAAGACGACGCCGAGGAAGCAAGAAACCACCGAGGGAGATCCCGATCGTATCCTCGAGGAGCGCGGTACACGCAGGTCGTATTGTTTTGGTTACCTTTGATAATTATGATATTAGTTGGTGATTGTCGCACCTTTATTGCAGACGACTCGGAGAGAGACGTAATAAGAGACCGTCTCAGCACGGCCAGAGAATTGGCAGCCGCCTCCACCTCTGAGGAGAGCGAGAGAAGACCGCTGATAAAGACGGAAAGCCTCGGCCAGCTAATTTGGAAAAGCGCGCCGAACAATCAAAGGATACGCAACCCGCAGGACTCACTGTAATTGGTCGCGGGGTTGCGCGGCTCTAATAGACCAATTAGAGCAAGGAGCGGCCCGATAAGAGAGGGTCTAGCGGCCTGCGTGGATCCGCGAATGCTCCCGATCATCACTTGTGCGGTGAGCAATTTGTAAGGAGGACGCAGGATCTCCGCAGCATTTGCGATCTGGCTCGAACTTTTGCCGTTGCCGATAAAGGAAAGAGAGGACCGCTTCCAGTAAAGGAACATCGAGGGATCGTTGTGTGGTGAGGCGGGCGTCATCTAATAATTCTGTAAAACCACCGATCGCGGTACGTGATACGCGTCTCGAGCGGAGCTCACGTTAGGCTTTACTCCGAATTTTCGTTGCCGATTCCGGATCGGTCGCCTCTAGGCGTTTCGAGTCATTGTTGTCGTGAATACGTGCCCTCCGCTCAGACGCTCTAATTTGAGAATGTATAATAGTGTAGTTGCTCGCCCTCGTTGCCGCCAAGTCACTTGTGTAATTGTAAATTATTGAGAATTCTTTAAAGTCGAGACTGGCGTTATCGCGCATTTGAGAACCGTTGCCGTCTCATGTAAAATTGTATATTTCAATTGTTCACGAAGTAATCATTGTTAATGAAACAAGATCTAGATTTTGTCGCACATTTCTTCTCGGCGAATTATTGCCGAATTTACTTCCTATTGTCGACGGCCATTTAATAGTCGGTTCATTGTTATTGTGCCGCATACCAGAGCGCGGAAGGTCAACGCTGTAACGTACTTTCTTACGAACACTTTTGTACAGTCTCTGTAAAATATATTGATTTCTCTCTATTGTCATCATTAATTCTGGCGTATTTATTTCAGCCTCTCTGTCTTTCTCCGATAATCTTTTCCGCTTACCGCGAACCACTCCCCTCTGCCAATTCCGTTGGCTGAGCTAGTCATTTCGTCCGTCGCGAGACTCCGCGTAATCTTTACATTTTTGTCCGAGCAATTTATCTAACCATTTGTGCGAAGAGTGGCACGCTCTCTCGTGCCAGGCGCCCAACGAATTTTGAAAGCAACTAAGATCTTCGCTGAGCGAGGTAACTCGTTAACTTCTGTGAAATCTCGAATCACGCGAGAATTATTCACGAACCGCACTATTGCTCCAGTAAGTATTGTTCATCTTAAATAAGAGTTTTCGCATCACTAGATTTATTTTGGAAAACGCGACGAAGTTGTGCCGGCCCTTAAAAGAACGGTTACAAATTTGGCGCCCAACACGTGGGGCTTCGAGTGAAAACATTTACTAAAATTAATCGCAGAGTCGGAGAACGACAGAGTTTAAGAAATTATTTTGTTGCAATATCGTATATTATTTCTTTGCATTTTCCTGTATTTCTGTGCATATTTCTTGTATTTCTTGTATATTTCTGCATATTTTTGTATTTTCTTGTGTATTTCCTTTTTATTCTTTTTGCATATTTCTTATTTGCTGATTTCTTTCTTGCAGCAGCATATATTAATTTTTGTTTATGAATTGAAATAAAATTAAGGACGGAGATTGAGATCGTAAATGAGGATTGAAAATTTTGTGAGTCTAATTGAAGGGAAGCGCCCTGGAATTTCGGTGAGTGGTACATGTAAGAATTATCTTCGAGAATATTCTCGACGTGTATAGGTCGTTTCGCGTATTATTGTTTTGCGCCGAGTGTACTTTTTTTTTCTCTCCGTTGCCGTTCTGCGACATTTCGGTCGCGCTTGTTGCCTTGATTCTCGTATTGTGAGAAACGCTGTGGGAATCTTTCTGTGTCTCGACCGTTATTTACGTGTGTTTTTTAATATTATATAGAATATTATTTCGCGACTTATCTCAAGGATAAGAGCTGCTTATGAGCGTGAGATTTCGTTTGTATTCGCGTCTGAGTTTTGGATAGCAACCTTGCCTAGGAAGAAAGTTCACAGCAAAGCACGCGTGTTAGAGTTTATTTTCGTTTTCGCTGCGACCCTCGAGTTAGTATAATATCGTTGCCGAAGAATATTATTATTCTCAAAATGACGGATAGGCGCGCGCGGCACGAATGGATCTATCAATTGACCGATAGTCAATTAAAAGAAGAGCTGGAGCAGCGAGGGCTTGACGGCGAAGGGAGCGTAACACCGACGTTACATGCCCGGTTACTTAGGCACGAAATGAGCAATTCCGCGAGTCACGCGCTTTCGCGCTCGTCGAGCGTGAATGATTATAGCGAGGGGCATCTACGTCCTTCGTCACCGGAACGCGTTCGCCCGGATAGTCCATCGCCTCTCAGGACGGAGAACATCCCTCCTCGTGCGAGTGAGGCGAGAGATAATACCGTTGCCGCGCCTATAGATTCGTCACCCGAGAGAGATAATAATCTAATGCCGAGTAGATCGGGCACCATGCAAGAAGTTTATAATGTTCTGCGAAAATGGAACATAACGTTTTCGGGTACGCGCGGAAGCGATGCGGAGGCATTTTTAATGCGCATCGAAGAGAGCCGTGCTTTATTTCCCGTGGCCGACGATGATTTATTTAGATGCTTACCCTTTTTCTTAACCGGTACTGCTCTTTATTGGTTTAGAAACCGACGTGCCGAGTGGAGAGCGTGGAGCGAATTCGCGGATGCGTGGCGTAGTCGTTTCGGTGATCCGGACTTTCAATTCGCGCTTCGCGATGAAATTTTAAGACGCACGCAGGGAGAGATGGAATCGGTAGCCGATTATCTTACTTGCATGCAAGCTTTATTTGATCGACTCTGCCCTCCGTGGAGTCTGCCGGAACAATTGAACTACGCTCATCGAAATATGTTGCCGCGCTTACAAGTCGTTATTAGACGCGATGAAATTTACGATTTCGCGTCGTTAGAACGAATGGCATTACGCGTTGAGCTAAGCCACGATGCCGCGACTCGTTACCGTGCTCCACCGGCCCCCGAGAAATCCCTGTTTCCTGACTTAGCATATCGACCGCCTAAGAAAAATCCGCGTACTCCAGTAGTAGCGGCGGCTGGATTTTCCGCGTCGGGGAATACTAATAATCGCCGAGGTAATCGATTCGAAGCTGGATCTTCAGCTCCGCCTGCGACCGCGACCATCGATGCCGCGAGCGCAACATCCGCGAGCTCGATCAAATGTTGGAATTGCGAAAAGACGGGTCATAGGGCGCGAGAGTGTAAAGAAACGCGTCGCTTATATTGTAATCGGTGTGGCGCAGCGAACGTCACAATACGAAATTGCCCGAAGTGTTCGGGAAACGGAGAGGCAGGTCGTTAGAGCGGGGCCGCGCGACTTCAGCCGAATCGGGGGAGGCCCATGTTCCACGGGTGGACGTGGTAGTGTACGCGGAGAGAGTCTTTCGTTTGTCGGAATTACCGCCTTTGCGGTACTTCCGTATTTTCGTTGCCGGTGATCCGATAATGGCCCTCGTGGATACGGGATCGAGCCGAACGATTATGGGAGATGAGGGTATTGCGATCGTGAGACGCCTGGGATGGCCGACGCGGCGCGCGGAGGATATTCGCATACGCACGGCAAATGGACAGATAGCTGAAGTAAAAGAGGAGGTAAAAATACCTCTAATACTCGAGGGTATGCAGCGAGAAATCGAGGTGTGTTTGTTGCCGACTTTGATCGTTCCTTGCATTATTGGCATGGATTTTTTATGCGCGTTCGAATTAAATCTCGATTTTGCTAATTCGAATTGGAGCTTCTCGGCTCGTCCGGGAGAGCGATACCCTTTTGAGAAACGGGATGATTGCCTTGCATGTGCTTGCTGTGGACTTTTGGAATTAATCCTCGGGCAGGAATTAAGTTTAAGAAAATTTTTAGCAAATAAATTGTCGAATGCCGTTGCCGTGTCCGGTGTCATCTTTCTCACTGAACATCGTATAGACGTTGGTTCGCATCAACCGATCAAACAACGATGCTATTTAGTTTCGCCGAAGGTACAAGACGCGATTCGCGGAGAAGTTGATAGGATGTTAGAAGCAGGTATAATCGAAGCTTCGTTTAATGAGTGGTCGAATCCGATAGTGATGGTGAAGAAGCCGAACGGAAAATATCGTTTTTGTTTAGACTTTCGTAAAGTTAATAGCATCTCAAAGAAAGACGCGTATCCGTTACCGAATATGACCGGAATATTAGATAAATTAAGATCTGCTCGATATATCTCGACGATCGACTTGAGTCAGGCGTACTTTCAAATACCCTTGGCGAAGGAAAGTCGCGAGATAACGGCATTTAGTGTTCCCGGTAAAGGATTATATCATTTTACGCGGATGCCGTACGGGCTCACGGGAGCCCCGGCTACTTTCCAACATTTATTGGATAAATTGATTGGTCCAGAAATGGAGCCGTACGCGTTTGCCTACCTTGACGACATTGTAATTGCTACACCGACCTTTGAAGGACACTTAGAGTGGCTCGAGCGAGTTTTAAATAAGATTTTCGATGCCGGTCTTGAAATAAATCCAGATAAATGTGAATTTTGCCGTTCTCAAGTGAGATATTTGGGATTCGTTGTGCAGAGGAACGGCCTAACTGTCGATTCCGAAAAAACACGACCAATCTTAGAATATCCTGCGCCGCGTAATATCAAACAGTTGCGCCGGTTCTTGGGAATGTCGTCTTGGTATCGTAGATTCATCCCACAATTTGCCACTGCGGGAGAACCGCTAACTCGCTTATTAAAGAAAAATCAGCGTTGTGAGTGGGAAGTCGAACAAAGGAGAGCCTTTGAAGAAATTCGTGCTCGTTTAGCTGCCGCGCCTACGTTGTCGTGTCCAAATTTTGAAGTTCCATTTATATTACAGACCGATGCTAGTTCTGTTGGATTAGGTGCCGTACTATCTCAGATTAGCGAGAATAAAGAGACTATTATCGCGTTTGCGAGTCGCGCGTTATCAGCCGCGGAAACGAGATATTCGGTCACAGAGCAGGAATGTTTAGCAGTCGTTTGGGCAATACGGAAGTTTAGACCTTATTTAGAAGGTTATAGGTTTACTGTGGTGACAGATCACAGTAGTTTACGTTGGCTTCATCACTTGAAAAATCCTACTGGTAGATTAGCGCGTTGGGCGTTAGAACTTTTAGAATATGACTACGAAATTGTGCATAGGAAAGGCGCGTTACACAAGGCGCCGGATGCTTTGTCGCGTATGTTTGAGGGTGACACCGAGACG
>NW_017277462.1:19532-24057 GCF_001594065.2 Cyphomyrmex costatus | reverse complement strand
CTGCGGGCCGCGAACGGAAGAAATATTAGAGACGCTTTTACAGACTTGATTCTCTCGCGATGGGGCGCGCCGAGATTTTTGCTAACGGACAACGGCACAGAATTCGTAAATAAAATTTTACGAGAATTCGCTGTAGAGAACGGGATTAAACATACGACGGTGCCGCCTTACCACCCTCAAGCGAATCCGGTTGAGAGGGTGAATCGAGTTCTTAAGACCATGATTGTCTCTTTTCTAGATCGCGACCACCGCGAGTGGGACGTGCACTTAAATGATTTTCGATTCGCGTATAACACGGCGTATCATTCGTCTATAGGATCTTCCCGCGCTTTCTTAAATTTAGGCCGTGAATTAGAGCCTAGTGATTCGCTACGTAGACGCTGCGATCCGACGGTCGAGGTTGAATCCTGCGACGCGCGAGAGTGGTCGAAGCGTATGAAAGATTTACAGTCGCTGCACGAGTGGGTTAGAGAGAACTTAGAGGCCGCTTACCAGAAGCAGGCTAAATATTATAATAGTCACAGGCGCGATCGAGTTTTTGTTGTCGACGATTTAGTGTGGAGGCGCCGAAATGTATTGTCGTCCGCGACGCAGGGAATAGCTGCCAAATTGTCACCGAAGTTCCAGGGACCTTTTAAAGTTGTTGGCGTTCTATCGCCTGTTGTATATGAGCTTGCTGCTCTAGATGGTGCTTCTGAGGGAAAGATTCACGTAAAGGATTTGAAGCCGTATATCTCCCCGGATTGAGTGATAATTAGAGTTTAAAGCATTTCCTTTCACCCCTTCCTTAGTTGCCGCAACAATGGAAAAGATGAGAGAGGAGTTTGAGGAGCGTTACAAAGACGCCTTCGCCCTGGTCAAAAGCAAGTACCCCGGGTTCTTTGTGGACCTAGGGGACCTTTGCCGTACTGCCTGGGAGAGCTAGCGGACCACCCGAGGAGCCGTAGTGAGGGAGTGGCCCTCCACGAGGGACGTAGCCGTCCAGTATGGCCCCGGGTGCGTGGAGAGGTGCACCCAGACGGAGACACCTCTAACCTTCCGCGGGACCCCCGAGAGGAACCGCAGCCGGGGAAGGAAGAGGAGCCGTGCGTTAGAACTTTTAGAATATGACTACGAAATTGTGCATAGGAAAGGCGCGTTACACAAGGCGCTGGATGCTTTGTCGCGTATGTTTGAGGGTGACACCGAGACGACAACGGGGAATGATGAGACGTGCTTGGTCGCGATGGTAAAGGAATCGGTTCCGAGAGACACAGACGATTCCTGGTATAGGGAACGTTTTAGGGAGGTTTCAGAGAAACCCGAGACGCTCAGGGAATGGAAGGTAGTAGATAGTCAGCTATATTTTCTGAGCCCTCGTGCAGTGGCCTCCGAGGTCGTGGAGGATTTGAATAGATGGAAATTAGTTGTACCATTAGAGTTGCGAACGGAAGCCTTGCGCGAATCGCATGACGCTCCGCAATCAGGACACTTAGGCGTGGAGAAAACATATCGCCGTTTGTCGACCGCGTACTACTGGCCTCGTATGTTTCGCGATGTGACGAACTATGTAAAACAGTGTCAGATTTGCCAGAGCACAAAAGTCGAACAGGCGAGACCGGCGGGTTTGATGGGCCGTCGCGTAACCGAGGCTCCGTGGATAATTGTTGCCGCCGATATTATGGGTCCGTTGCCGAGGAGTAAATCGGGTCACGCGTATATTTTGGTTATTCAAGATTTATTTACGAAGTGGGTGGAATGCCGTGCACTGCGGGCCGCGAACGGAAGAAATATTAGAGACGCTTTTACAGACTTGATTCTCTCGCGATGGGGCGCGCCGAGATTTTTGCTAACGGACAACGGCACAGAATTCGTAAATAAAATTTTACGAGAATTCGCTGTAGAGAACGGGATTAAACATACGACGGTGCCGCCTTACCACCCTCAAGCGAATCCGGTTGAGAGGGTGAATCGAGTTCTTAAGACCATGATTGTCTCTTTTCTAGATCGCGACCACCGCGAGTGGGACGTGCACTTAAATGATTTTCGATTCGCGTATAACACGGCGTATCATTCGTCTATAGGATCTTCCCGCGCTTTCTTAAATTTAGGCCGTGAATTAGAGCCTAGTGATTCGCTACGTAGACGCTGCGATCCGACGGTCGAGGTTGAATCCTGCGACGCGCGAGAGTGGTCGAAGCGTATGAAAGATTTACAGTCGCTGCACGAGTGGGTTAGAGAGAACTTAGAGGCCGCTTACCAGAAGCAGGCTAAATATTATAATAGTCACAGGCGCGATCGAGTTTTTGTTGTCGACGATTTAGTGTGGAGGCGCCGAAATGTATTGTCGTCCGCGACGCAGGGAATAGCTGCCAAATTGTCACCGAAGTTCCAGGGACCTTTTAAAGTTGTTGGCGTTCTATCGCCTGTTGTATATGAGCTTGCTGCTCTAGATGGTGCTTCTGAGGGAAAGATTCACGTAAAGGATTTGAAGCCGTATATCTCCCCGGATTGAGTGATAATTAGAGTTTAAAGCATTTCCTTTCACCCCTTCCTTAGTTGCCGCAACAATGGAAAAGATGAGAGAGGAGTTTGAGGAGCGTTACAAAGACGCCTTCGCCCTGGTCAAAAGCAAGTACCCCGGGTTCTTTGTGGACCTAGGGGACCTTTGCCGTACTGCCTGGGAGAGCTAGCGGACCACCCGAGGAGCCGTAGTGAGGGAGTGGCCCTCCACGAGGGACGTAGCCGTCCAGTATGGCCCCGGGTGCGTGGAGAGGTGCACCCAGACGGAGACACCTCTAACCTTCCGCGGGACCCCCGAGAGGAACCGCAGCCGGGGAAGGAAGAGGAGCCGCAGTCAGGAAAAAGAGAGGAGCGAAACTCGCTCCCGGGGGAGATGCCCACTGGACCTAGTCCGGGAAGAGCGGGCTAGCCGCCCTAGGGAGAGGACCCCCGGGAGGCAGAAGAGCAGCACCGCCCGTCCAGCCGTTCGGGGGTGCTGGAACTGTGGCAGAGAGGGCCACCGTTACTCCGAGTGTCCACGGCCGCGCAAGAGTGCAAAATTCTGCTTTGGGTGCGGGCGGGCCGGAGTTACGTTGAGGACGTTCCCACGTTGCCGCCAGGACTGGGAAGACATCGGCCCCTACCATCCGGGTAAGGGCCACCTCGGGCGACGTACCTCCTAAAGAGAGCCCTGTTGCCGAACCATTCTGCCAAAGAGAACAAATAAAACTATATTTTCTCTCATACATAATCCTTTCTTTCTTTATTAAAAACGATTACCAGGGGCCCTCTGATAGAACCTTCCACGGGGGTGGGGGAAGCGGAGAAAGAGTTTTTTTAGAATACTTGTTTAGTACCATACTTGTCCGGAGGATGACGATTCAATCCCGTGGCTTCTTGTGGTGGCGGAGGCTGTTGTGTCGTTTGTGTCGTGTTGTGGTGTTCCTCAACTGCCGAGACCCGGACGCGGTGATCGGAGAGGGGAGTTTTTGGCGTTTCGTTTTTGAGTAATGCATTCGTTAATGCATTCATATAGTTCATTTCGATCTCATTCTCTCGTTCATAAGCTGATTGGTATAAGTGACACTGCGGGGATGAGGGCAGTAAGCACGAAGCGAGTATGGTGGCGGATGACGCTTTAAGTCGAACAGGCGAGACCGGCGGGTTTGATGGGCCGTCGCGTAACCGAGGCTCCGTGGATAATTGTTGCCGCCGATATTATGGGTCCGTTGCCGAGGAGTAAATCGGGTTACGCGTATATTTTGGTTATTCAAGATTTATTTACGAAGTGGGTGGAATGCCGTGCACTGCGGGCCGCGAACGGGAGAAATATTAGAGACGCTTTCACAGACTTGATTCTCTCGCGATGGGGCGCGCCGAGATTTTTGCTAACAGACAACGGCACAGAATTCGTAAATAAAATCTTGCGAGAATTCACTGTAGAGAACGGAATTAAACATACGACGGTGCCGCCTTACCACCCTCAAGCGAATCCGGTTGAGAGGGTGAATCGCGTCCTTAAAACCATGATTGTCTCTTTTCTAGATCGCGACCACCGCGAGTGGGACGTGCACTTAAATGATTTTCGATTCGCGTATAACACGGCGTATCATTCGTCTATAGGATCTTCCCGCGCTTTCTTAAATTTAGGCCGTGAATTAGAGCCTAGTGATTCGCTACGTAGACGCTGCGATCCGACGGTCGAGGTTGAATCCTGCGACGCGCGAGAGTGGTCGAAGCGTATGAAAGATTTACAGTCGCTGCACGAGTGGGTTAGAGAGAACTTAGAGGCCGCTTACCAGAAGCAGGCTAAATATTATAATAGTCACAGGCGCGATCGAGTTTTTGTTGTCGACGATTTAGTGTGGAGGCGCCGAAATGTATTGTCGTCCGCGACGCAGGGAATAGCTGCCAAATTGTCACCGAAGTTCCAGGGACCTTTTAAAGTTGTTGGCGTTCTATCGCCTGTTGTATATGAGCTTGCTGCTCTAGATGGTGCTTCTGCGGGAAAGATTCACGTAAAGGATTTGAAGCCGTATATCTC
>NW_017277462.1:11520-18986 GCF_001594065.2 Cyphomyrmex costatus | reverse complement strand
GGGGGAAGCGGAGAAAGAGTTTTTTTAGAATACTTGTTTAGTACCATACTTGTCCGGAGGATGACGATTCAATCCCGTGGCTTCTTGTGGTGGCGGAGGCTGTTGTGTCGTTTGTGTCGTGTTGTGGTGTTCCTCAACTGCCGAGACCCGGACGCGGTGATCGGAGAGGGGAGTTTTTGGCGTTTCGTTTTTGAGTAATGCATTCGTTAATGCATTCATATAGTTCATTTCGATCTCATTCTCTCGTTCATAAGCTGATTGGTATAAGTGACACTGCGGGGATGAGGGCAGTAAGCACGAAGCGAGTATGGTGGCGGATGACGCTTGTCGTAACCTCCTCGGTCTGTTTTAAGGAGGGGGGAGTTGTGACGTGACACTTTGTGTCCGTCACTCGTAAGTGCACTGGCACGGAATCCTGTGTCCTCTAAACTCGAAGGGCGAGGGCACATGCGAGCGTGCCAAATTTGTATTTTTTGTTTCGTTTTATAGACTCTTTTATATAAGATATTTAGTAATTTTTCAGATTTTTAAAGAACAATTATTAGTCACTTTAGAGCATGAGCGGTGGTTGTTTAAATCTGTGTAATGTTGCCGCCTCACTCACGGAAGGAAGAAAGAAGACGACGCAGAGGAAGCAAGAAACCACCAAGGGAGATCCCGATCGTGTCCTCGAGGAGCGCGGTACACGCAGGTCGTATTGTTTTGGTTACCTTTGATAATTATGATATTAGTTGGTGATTGTCGCACCTTTATTGCAGACGACTCGGAGAGAGACGTAATAAGGGACCGTCTCAGCACGGCCAGAGAATATGAAGCTGAAACTAGCCCCACCTTCCAGCCCCACCTTCGGTTTTCTAGGTATTATGATTTTTTGAACGTGTAAATCAGTCGTGTGCCGGATTCTAACGTATGTGGTCGTGATCACAAACATATAAACTATAAAAAAATGCGTTTTAACTCACCGTCCCACCGCACCAGGGCTCGTCACATGAAAATATTTTCACTTTTTTGTGAAAATTGTCTGTTTTTTGGAGTTCTGGGATAGTTTTGAAGTAGAAATCGGTCGTGTGCCGGATTCTAACGTATGTGGTCATGATCACAAACATATAAACTACAAAAAAATGCGTTTTAACCCACCGCACCAGGGCTCGTCACATGAAAATATTTTCACTTTTTTGTGAAAATCGTCTGTTTTTTGGAGTTCTGGGATAGTTTTCAAGTCGAAATCAGTCGTGTGCCGGATTATAACGTATGTGGTCGTGATCACAAACATATAAACTACAAAAAAAATGCGTTTTAACCCACCGCCCCACCGCACCAGGGCTCGTATCTGCCGTCTGGATTTATCATCAATTCGATCCGATTGCCACTAGGTGCAGTCACGCCTGCACCTCGTGGCCACCAAATTAACTACATGAAGAACAATGCATGCCGTAAACTGACTCAAATTTGAAATTAAAAAGTTATTAATGAATTGAAAAATATTATATTAAAAACATATTTGAGACAAAGATAGTGTACACATTTATTAAGGGAACACACCGAAAACTTGACACACCAAAAACCCGTCACCTCAAAAACCCGACATGTAAAGATCGGACTCTTCAAAAACCTGACACTTCAACAATTCGCCAATATATAAAAAAAACATTACAGTAACCGATACGTCAAAAGTCATGAAAATGTCAGTTTTTTGATATGTCGGGTTATTGCATGTTACGTTTTTGACGTGTTTCCTTTTTGAAATAATTAAGATAAAATAATATATGTCCTATCTTGACAAAACTTCTAATTTAAATTAAAAAAAAAAAAAAAAAAAATCCTGCAACCGAGTAGCGTTTTTTAGCGCACATGACACTACTGAGATATTGTGACTAAAATGACCAGTAACGTATAAAAAAAAAAATGAAAGAAAAAAAATGATGTTTTTAAGAAAATTGACTTTTTAGTTTTTTCGAAAAATGACCGCAATTTTTTTATTTTTCAATTTTTGTCAATTTCATTATTGGATATCGATAAAGTGTCAATATCACAATCATATACGCGAGGAATAATAGTAAAATAATTATAACTGTAGAAAACACAGCATTTTTAAAAAGTTTTATACCCTGGATTTCGGATTTAGCGGATTTTCGTTCCTAATTTTAAACTGCGCATAACTCTGAAAAAAATGTTTTCTTGGAACAAAAAAATATGGGTCTCCTTATTTACCCTAAAAAACAACATATTTTGTGGAAAACAATTTTGGATATGTCAACATTTCACCCCTGCCCGATTTTAAATGGAATCGGTCTTGACTTTTTGGCAGAATGTACAAAAGATTACTTTCCGTGTGCACAAACATGTTTCAATGGATCGCCATTTCTCATCTTTAATTGTAATTTCTTATAATATTTAATGAAAGATTCAATCACTCGTAGATATATAATTTCATACTATTGTAACGACATCGAATTCTATACGAAAATTCGATTAAATTGGACGCACCTGTTATGGATGATGTATTAACGTTGTTTTTTGTGTCGGAGGAGGCTTTGACTAAGCGAGCAGAAAATCTTACTGCTGCTGTTGAGTTTTAGCGTTGGAGAATCTTCGCATCAGTGTTGCCACATCGAGGGATTTATCCCTAGATTCGGGGATTTTGAAGATTATCTGGGATCGAGGGAGGGATTCGAAGAATTTTAATTTATTGGGGGATTTTATATGGTTCCCGATATGTATCTACAATACATAGGTCGCGACATGGTCGCGACATCGCCAATCATTCTTTCAATAACAGTTAATGGCCATTCGGGAGTATTTCCGTACGTAGTCAAGCCTGCTCGGCAAGCGATTGGGTGTGGTTAATTGAATCTATAAGAAAGATCAATCATGTTCATTTGCTCGGCGAGCAGAAACTTGATTCGCTCATAATGAGTTTACGAACACATAATATAGATAATGATACGCTAATGGTACGTTTCCACGCGTCGCGTCATCGAAGGAGAGAAAGAGATGGATTGTGTATATGTATAAACTTCTCTTTTTCAGCGTCAAAACATATCACGTGATAAAAATTGATAAATAGTAAGTGTCATATTAACTTGTTATTTGTCAATTTTCATCACGTAATCTGTTTTGACGCTGAAAATGAGCGTTTAGCGTCATGGGTGCGTTTCAAAACTTGACTCTATCAACTCTGAGTATGTTTTATCTTTGTTGTTCATTGAATGATGAACAAGGATAAAAGATTCTCGGAGTTGACAGAGTCAAGTTTTGGAACGCACCTCTGTATGAAAAGCCACCTTAACGCTATTGATACAAACAAGTAAAATTCGAAATGCAAATCTGTCAGTTTTGGTGTTCATAGTGTTAGCTATTATAAATAACGAATTGCGAAAGTCGGTCAATATTGCGAATCTTTTTAATCCGTTAACTGAATTGCTTAAAAGATTGCGCCAGATTGCGTATCGTGAATATCGTGATATTCTTCGTCCATCCACGAGTTACGAATGATATAGTTCTGGGAGATCTCTTCCCTTTCAATCCCGTTAACTTTGGCCAACAAATAACAGTGCTTCTGGCGAAGAAAGAAAAGGTAAATTCTCGTCGGTAAAATAATTACTCTATTATTCAATTTATACATTAAATTATATTTATATTATTTCAGAAGATCGTACATACATGCAATTAACACTGATAGTTGTGTAGACGAATTAGAAGATGTGAAAAAATTTAATATTTCGAAAGAATTTACTGGCGATATTTTCAGATATATTAAACCGATATAAATAGATTATTTTTTAGTGAGTATTTTGGAATATTTAAAAAATTGTTTTATATATATGTAATATATAAAGCCGACGGCATATGATGCTCGTTTTCTTGCTGGATTGCTAGCTGGATTAGATTTCCATCGGATTGACTGCGATACTGGCACCGTCAGCACCGTAGCCAATACGGTTGCAGGAATCTGATCCAGTTAGCAATCCAGTAGGAAACAAGCATCGTGTGCCGCTAGCTTAAGAGTAAAAGAGCTGGGGGTCTATTCTTGAAAAAAAACATATACGAAAAATTAGGAAAATACTATAGTATACGTAACGTATACTGTAGTATTTCCCTAGACTTTCGTATACGTTTCTTTTCAAGAATAGACCCCCTGGAAACACAATGAAAAGCATAGACATAATAAAGCATAGGAACAAGAAATAAGAGATTTCAATCTATCAGAAACCGTGTATTTTAATATACATGGTTTCTAATAGATTGAAATTTCTTATTTCCAGAATGTAGCAAAATGTGATTTTTCTGTGTCTCAGAGATGGCAGAATCGGACTCAGACAGTTATAACAATCCGTCGAAATCACCTCCTAGAAAAAAACCATCCTATACAAAGAAGTATGTAAAAGAATGGGAATCATTGCCACAATTTCGAGGTTGGCTGACATCAAGCCCAAAAGGACAGAAATACTTCCAGTGCAAAGCTTGTGCAGGAGATTATAAGGGCGGTAAATTCGAAGCAGAAAAGCACTTACTATATGAAAAGCATAAAAGAAATGTGTCTAAAATAAGAATTCAATCTTCTATTGCAAGTTTTTTCAGTCACTTAAAATCTTTAAATGAAAAAATTATTAATGCGACAATACTCAATGCTGCATTTGCTATTGAACACAACATTTCGTTTAATGGAACAAGTCATATGCCAAAATTGTTATTAAAGCAATGTTCAGATTCAGCAATAGCCAAAGAAATAACATTAGGTCGAACGAAATGTACTGCTATCGTTAAAAATGTGATTGGAAAAGTATCTCGTGAGAATCTGTGTAAATTTCTGAAACATAATTCATTTTTTTTTATCATAAACAAAGCCACAGATAGTACATGTCGGAAACATTTATGTTTGGTAGTACGCACAGTAAATGAAACATTTGTGACAACTGTCTGGCACCGTCAGCACCGTAGCCAATACGGTTGCAGGAATCTGATCCAGTTAGCAATCCAGTAGGAAACAAGCATCGTGTGCCGCTAGCTTAAGAGTAAAAGAGCTGGGGGTCTATTCTTGAAAAAAAACATATACGAAAAATTAGGAAAATACTATAGTATACGTAACGTATACTGTAGTATTTCCCTAGACTTTCGTATACGTTTCTTTTCAAGAATAGACCCCCTGGAAACACAATGAAAAGCATAGACATAATAAAGAATAGGAACAAGAAATAAGAGATTTCAATCTATCAGAAACCGTGTATTTTAATATACATGGTTTCTAATAGATTGAAATTTCTTATTTTCAGAATGTAGCAAAATGTGATTTTTCTGTGTCTCAGAGATGGCAGAATCGGACTCAGACAGTTATAACAATCCGTCGAAATCACCTCCTAGAAAAAAACCATCCTATACAAAGAAGTATGTAAAAGAATGGGAATCATTGCCACAATTTCGAGGTTGGCTGACATCAAGCCCAAAAGGACAGAAATACTTCCAGTGCAAAGCTTGTGCAGGAGATTATAAGGGCGGTAAATTCGAAGCAGAAAAGCACTTACTATATGAAAAGCATAAAAGAAATGTGTCTAAAATAAGAATTCAATCTTCTATTGCAAGTTTTTTCAGTCACTTAAAATCTTTAAATGAAAAAATTATTAATGCGACAATACTCAATGCTGCATTTGCTATTGAACACAACATTTCGTTTAATGGAACAAGTCATATGCCAAAATTGTTATTAAAGCAATGTCCAGATTCAGCAATAGCCAAAGAAATAACATTAGGTCGAACGAAATGTACTGCTATCGTTAAAAATGTGATTGGAAAAGTATCTCGTGAGAATCTGTGTAAATTTCTGAAACATAATTCATTTTTTTTGATCATAGACGAAGCCACAGATAGTACATATCGGAAACATTTATGTTTGGTAGTACGCACAGTAAATGAAACATTTGTGACAACTGATAATTTTTTTGATCTCATTGAACTTAGTAATGCTACAGCTGAAGTTTTATATGATAAAATTGTACATTCGTTTAAAAAACAAAATGTAAAGCTAGAAAATATGATTGGTTTTGCCTCGGATGGTGCAAACGTAATGATGGGAAGTAACAATTCTGTAATGTCTCGACTGCGTACTTTAATTCCCGATTTATTTGTTTTTAAATGTGTTTGTCACAGTTTTCATCTCTGTGCTTCTGCAGCATGTGAAAAATTATCTGTGTATGTTGAAGCTTAGTGAGAGATATACATAATTATTTAAATACTAGTCCTAAAAGAACCAAAGCATTTATGGAGTTTCAAGAATTTGTAGAATTGAAGCCTTTGAAAATGTTACATCCAGCTCAAACTCGCTGGTTATCTTTATTACCAGTAGTTAGTAGAGTTCATGAATATTATAATGCTCTGAAACTTTTTTTTCAAGATCAAGTACTTTCCAAAAAATGTGAATTAAATCATTCAAGACAAATTTTAGATAGACTGCACGATCCGATAACTTATTTGTATTTAAGTTTTCTAGAATATATTTTGCCCGTATTTGAAGATCTAAATCGAGAAATGCAAAGCGAAAACCCCCAAATTCATATTCTATATTCTCGCATTGAAACGCTCTACAAAACCGTACTGGAATGTTATCTGAAATCAGAATATTTAGAGAAAAATCCCATTGAAAAAGTTCAGTTCAGGAATCCGGCGAACTATCTACCTGTCGAAGAAATTTATTTAGGAGGCAAAGTATTAGCAAAACTGTCGAAAGGTTCATTAGATAAGGAAAAGGTAAAATCCTTTCAGTTGGATTGTTTGAGTTTCTTAGTCGAAAGTGCAAATCAAGTGTATCGGCGATTTCCGTTACAACAATTAAAATCCATTGCCGTTTTAAATTTTCTGAATCCGCATGTAATTAAAGAAAGAACTCTTCTCACAATTGCTCACGTCTATCCACATTTCCCATTATTAGTAAAAGAAAGTGAATATAATGTAATTGACAATGAATGGAGACAATTACGAGCCTATGCAAAGCAAGATGAATTCGATGTGAAATGTTTATCTGTAAGTGAGTGTTGGTATAAAATTAGTATGTTAAAGAAAGGAGACGGTTCTTTGCTTTGTGCCAAATTAAGCGATTTTGCGAAGAAGTTGTTGACATTACCTCACTCAAGTGCAAGTGTGGAAAGAGTTTTTTTGAGTGTAAAGTTAATATTAACGGAGCGTAGGAATCGATTAAAAACGGAAACCTTAGTTGGAATTTTGCATGCGAAAAGAGCAGTAAACACGTGCTACGATTTTGTAGTAACGAAGGAGCATCGAGCCTTGTTCAATAAATCAATGTACGATCATCACAATGATAATTGTGATGATCGTACATTGTATAATAGTGAAGATGAGGAGATGTATTATAATCAGTGCGCTTAGATAATTCAAAATTATCTAGATATAGATGAGATAAATGACAAAGAAATGTATTTGAGAAAAGGTGAAGATAATTCATGTTAGATTAATGT
>NW_017277462.1:2235-10438 GCF_001594065.2 Cyphomyrmex costatus | reverse complement strand
AATGTAGGTAATAGATGAAATGAAACAAATTTGTATGTAGATAATTTTGATATAAGATGATTTAGTTTGTAAGTAAGTATTTAGAAGTAAAACGATTAACGGAAAAAAAATGTATTCATTATTATTTGTATAAATATTTGAAAAATATTTAATATAAATATTAAATATTTTAAAAATGTTTATTGTTTTGAAAGAAAAGTTGTTGGAATGTATAATGTAATGAACAGTTTGTATGTGGAACGAATATTTGTTATCCGCAACTAAAAAGACGTTGTACTGGCGCTAACGATGGCAATGATGTAAAAATTTGTTCAATGTGTGTGGATCTAAATTCCAAATATGTAATTTTTTGTATTTGTTTTAAAAGTATGGAAGTACTTGAATGTGGCTTAGAATGACTGGTGTCGAAGTTCCTAATGTGTTGTCTATATCGATAAGGAAATGTTCATCAGTACTACTGTTGGAGGTTGATTGTTTATATAAAAATGTGGTACACAATACTGTAGTGCAATGGTAGATAAATAGGAAATGAAAAAATGTTGTTAAATGTAAGGTAAGGTAAAGATGTGCATAATGAAATGTAGATAACGGAAAGTACTGAGTACAATATGAAAATGCAATAACAAAGAAATGCAAATAAAAAAGTGATGTATGAAATAAATATTGAACTTGTTATTAAATAATGTATTTACGTTTTCAAATGCGAAACGAAAGAATAAAAGATTGGGGAAAAAAAAGAGGTCGTTAAGCATTTGTGATTGAGGGATTTTTTTGTACGCGGAGGGATAAAATGTCGGGATATTTCAGTTTTTGATGTGGCAACACTGGTGGAGACTGCTTTGCATTGGGTTTTTATACCCGTATTATTTGTGATTGATACTTGATGGTGATTTTCCCACTGTATTTCTGAGATTAAGGTGTTTTGTTTTCCCTATTTTGAAAAATAAAATCTTTTTAAGTGCTAAATTCTTTTCCTCGATAGTTTTTACAGTTTTGACAACATGGTTTTGCTAATGTCTTTGATTCTTTAATTATCTTTAGTAACTTTATGAATTTTTGTTTACATTCTCAACCTTTCTACCCTTATTCTGTGTCAATTCATTTTTTAAATCATCTTTTATAAATTCAGTTTCCATTTTGTATTAAATATTTGAAAATTACTCTACATTTATTCTTAAATTTTTTATAACTTCTTGCGATGGAAGTTAACCGAACGACGCTTTTGTTTGAAGCTCTTGTGAAACTGAGCAAGATCAAAGGTGATAAAGAAATTCGCGATTTATTCGCTTCTTTATGTGACTCGGGTAATAATAAAGAGTTATGGAATGATTTTCTGCGAGTGTTTTTGAATTCCAATTATCCAAGGACTATGACAAAACAAGCAAAAAGGACAAAATGTTTTTTTTATGTAATAAGGCACATTGATTGCAGAATTCAACTGTTTATCAGGAATAATGTTTATTCTCGTAATGATGTTAGCATTTCAGATTTTTCGGTTGATTCCGTTGTGTCTAAAGATTTACCATCTTACCCATCTGATTCCAACCCATCTCCTGATCCATCTCTGCTATCACAAAATTATCCCCGTTCCCTGTCAATCTCACCAATTCATCAGATTAGTTCAACACAATCTTCCCTCTTATCTTCTACTCCATCGTCTCCTTTATCGTCTTTAACGAACAGACACGTTGTCAACATGGATAAATCTTCAGATCCAAGCATTTCTGTATCTTCGGTTAATGAAGGTATACAAATATACGATATAAACAGATCAAAAGAACATTCCGAGTATACCATTCAAGCAAATGAGTTTTTATTACCTGCTTCATTTTGGGAAAAGAACTGGACAGGTACTAACTTACGAAATACTTGGTCAGATGACTTTAATAAGTTTTTTCAGGAAACTTATCCTTTCTGTACATTATCCATTAAAAGTCATTATTGTAAAGAAATGTCAAAATCAAATAAAGCTATCTCACTGTTTAGAGCCTTTGGGAATTGCAATAATTCGAACTGTACTAAATTTAAGTTTTTAATTAATGGTAAATCTCTAACTCCGTTTTGTGATAACAATGTTAATGTTTTTATGACTAAGCCAATTGAACACAATAATGGTGAAACTCACCGACGGTTTATTAAAGGAGAAAGAAGATGCAAACTATCTGCTGAGCTGGAAAACGTGCACCCTTCAATAAAAAATTAAAAATTTTGAAGGAAGTTCCTGATGAAATACTCAGAGCTGGGAACTTAAATGATGCACCAAGTAGTGCATTATTGCAAAAAATGTCAAGCGAAAATAATTGCAAAGGAAACGACCGGGATCCAAAGCCTTTCATATCTAAATTAATTGAAGAATTACGGAAAAAATGGCCGGGTAAAATTTTGAAAGGCTATGTGCAGTTTGCTTGCTCTTACCCTTTGCACGTGATTCTAATGGCAGAGAAAGTTTTAGAATACGTTCTCAGCTTAAAAAGGCCTATATTTTTATATATTGATGCGACAGGGTCGATTATAAAAAATATTTACGATCTAATCGGCAAAAAAATTTTTGTATACGCTGTAGTTATTGCTGGTTCCAAGGACTATAGCCCTCTAGATCTAACCACGTTTATTTCTTCCAGTCATGGAGTTAAAGATGTGCTAATCTTCGCAGAGTATCTTGCGGACGCTATGCGCCGGTTAACTACTAAAAAAATAATGATCGATAAAATAGAAACGGATTTTAGTTTAGTTTTACTACAAGCATTCTGCAAAGCCTTTAATGGATGTAAGTTGTCAATTTATCTAGAGCAAACTTTCAAGGAAATTCAGCAGGGTACGAATACGAAAAGTAATGTAGTTTTACACGTGTGTTCATCACATTTGATAAAAACTATTAAGAAACATATGGATAATGACATGACGGATGAAAATGCAAAAAAGTTGGCATTAAGCGGAATAAATAAATTGATACACTCTACCTGCTTGAAGCAAACTGCACAAATCGTCGAAAAATTATACATTATTTTTGGGTGTAAGAATCGACAAGCACATTATGCAACGTACTGCAACGATTTAAAAAACGACACAAACGAGGAAGAAGAAGTGAACATTTGTGATCCGGAACCAAGATGCGAAATTTCCGAAAATTGTGTTCACGAAGACACGAAGAAGGAATCACCATTTTATAAATATTTTGTTAATATTAAAAATCAATGCGATGAAAGTAGTGGAATGACAACCAACGAAAATTTATTCTACACCCCGTCATTTATAAATTATATTTTCGAATTTATATTACCATATTATTCTACGTGGTCAGGCATAATGCTGAAACAATTTGGAATTTTAAGAGATAGTAATGCTACGATAGAAAACCACTGGAAGATAGAAAAACATTTTGTATTAAACGGCCGCAAAAACGTTCAATTAGAACAATACATAAAAATCAAGGAGGAATTAACATTACAGCGGTTGCGAGAAAGGCAATTTAATTTACAGACAACACGAGTTATGAAAAAAAGAAAACAAGCAGTTAATTTAAAAGATCAAGAATTATTTCCAGAGGAATCGTGGCAAAGAAAAAAGAAATATAGGACAACGAATCGCTATTTGACAACAAACAAATATATCGAAAAAAATAACGAAAGTTTAAGCCAAGAATTGAGTTCATCAGAAATACACGAAATCGACCCCGAATCACCATCACCATTAACAACAATTGATGATAATTGTAATGAAGGGAATAAAGAAAAAAGTGCAAACGATGTCGATTTTGTAGCACCAGAAGAGAATGAAGATAACGTTTTCGACATCTTTGATTGAAAAAACCCCGATTTTCCACAAATACCATTCAATTTAAAAAAAAAACAATAAATGGAATTAATTTGTATACTATGAGCCTACAGACATTGCTGCCAAATGAATGGCTGGACGATTCCATACTGGGAGCCTTTTTAAATGCTGTGTGCACGTTTTCCCCAGAAGTAGTAATGAGCTTCGATGTCTTCTTCTTGGAAGCCATAAGTTCCAAAGGAGGCATAAGCGGAGGTTACGAAAAATGGGCAGAGAAAACAAATATATGGCGGTATAAAATTTGACTAATACCAGTGCATATTGGTGCCCATTGGACACTCCTGGTCGTTGTCCCATATCAACGAACATTTATATATATAGACTCATTGCACATGGATATACCGCAGAATGTTCTAATTAATGTTTGTAATTTTATGGATAGTGTTCGTAGTTCACGACTGACGATTGGGAGGAAGCCACAAACGTGGTCTGAATGGGCCCTATTACAGGCGAAAGACAATCCCAAACAAGACACGATAGCAGGAATCACCGGAAATTGCGGGGTACATGTATGTATCTGGGCATATATTATATGTTCAGAAAGATATGTCCCCTTCAATGACAACATAATGAACCACGTGCGAAATAATATTTGCCAGTTTCTTAAAAATTACAAACAAGCGCCAGTCAAAGAAAAATCGCAAATATTTAATAAAATCGTGAAAACCACAAAATCGTCACCGGACGAAATTAACATAATAAGAAAAATGCCATTTTTAGGGTTTGACACGTTGTACGAGTTGTGCGCAACACTTCAATTAATAGCAGATTAAAATAAAACATAAAGCTATAAAAAAAAATAAAGAAAAACGTAAAAAAAAAAACAAAAAACAAAAAACGCAAAAAAAATAAAAAAAACAAAAATGTAAAAAAAATTTTAAAAAATGGAACCAATTCTTGCTACGTCCTCGTCGTGGTTCTGGAAAAACCGAATGCAAGAAAGCATTAAATGAAACAAAAAGTTGAAATATATCAAAATTCTGGCATAGTCTAAAATAATAAATATCAATTATATGCGCAAACATATGTTTGTCATCACGATCACATATGTTGGGAAGCATTTTTTGTAGTATATACGTTTGTAATCATCATGTACCATAGTATCACATGCATTAAAATGCGGCACACGACTGATTTGTACTTTAAAAAAATCCTAAAACTCCAAAAAACAGACGATTTTCACAAAAAAGTGAAAATATTTTCATGTGACGAGCCCTGGTGCGGTGGGGCGGTGGGTTAAAACGCATTTTTTTATAGTTTATATGTTTGTGATCTCGACCACATACGTTAGAATCCGGCACACGACTGATTTACACGTTCAAAAAATCATAATACCTAGAAAACCGAAGGTGGGGCTGGAAGGTGGGGCTAGTTTCAGCTTCATCCAGAGAATTGGCAGCCGCCTCCACCTCTAAGGAGAGCGATAGAAGACCGCTGATAAAGACGGAAAGCCTCGGCCAGCTAATTTGGAAAAGCGCGCCAAACACTCAAAGGATACGCAACCCGCAGGACTCACTGTAATTGGTCGCGGGGTTGCGCGGCTCTAATAGACCAATTAGAACAAGGAGCGGCCCGATAAGAGAGGGTCTAGCGGCCTGCGTGGATCCGCGAATGCTCCCGATCATCACTTGCGCGGTGATCGAGTACTTGTGAAGAGGACGCAGGATCTCCGGAGCATTTGAAATCTGGCTGGAACCTTTGCCGATTGCCGATAAGGAATAGAGAGGACCGCTTCCGATAAAGGAACGTCGAGGGATCGTTGTGTGGTGAGGCGGGCGTCATCTAATAATTCTGTAAAACCACCGATCGCGGTACGTGATATGCGTGTCGAGCGAGGCTCACGTGAGGCTTTACTCCGAATTTTCGTTGCCGATTCCGGATCGGTCGCCTCTAGGCGTTTCGAGTCATTGTTGTCGTGAATACGTGCCCTCCGCTCAGACGCTCTAATTTGAGAATGTATAATAGTGTAGTTGCTCGCCCTCGTTGCCGCCAAGTCACTTGTGTAATTGTAAATTATTGAGAATTCTTTAAAGTCGAGACTGGCGTTATCGCGCATTTGAGAACCGTTGCCGTCTCATGTAAAATTGTATATTTCAATTGTTCACGAAGTAATCATTGTTAATGAAACAAGATCTAGATTTTGTCGCACATTTCTTCTCAGCGAATTATTGCCGAATTTACTTCCTATTGTCGACGGCCATTTAATAGTCGGTTCATTGTTATTGTGCCGCATACCAGAGCGCGGAAGGTCAACGCTGTAACGTACTTTCTTACGAACACTTTTGTACAGTTTCTGTAAAATATATTGATTTCTCTCTATTGTCATCATTAATTCTGGCGTATTTATTTCAGCCTCTCTGTCTTTCTCCGATAATCTTTTCCGCTTACCGCGAACCACTCCCCTCTGCCGATTCCGTTGGCTGAGCTAGTCATTTCGTCCGTCGCGAGACTCCGCGTAATCTTTACATTTTTGTCCGAGCAATTTATCTAACCATTTGTGCGAAGAGTGGCACGCTCTCTCGTGCCAGGCGCCCAACGAATTTTGAAAGCAACTAAGATCTTCGCTGAGCGAGGTAACTCGTTAACTTCTGTGAAATCTCGAATCACGCGAGAATTATTCACGAACCGCACTATTGCTCCAGTAAGTATTGTTCATCTTAAATAAGAGTTTTCGCATCACTAGATTTATTTTGGAAAACGCGACGAAGTTGTGCCGGCCCTTAAAAGAACGGTTACAATATATATACTGAGGACCGAAACTTGGAATCTTGACTATCCGAAGATAAAGAGCGGAATAACAAGAGAGTCATCGAATTCCTGCCAAACACCGCCCCGAATCTCACATCGTCCGGTCACAACATTACCAATATTTTTTCGATAGGACACGTCAATTGATATATATAAGCAATTAAGTATGGATTGGTCATTTCGACGACAGTATAAAAGAACATACAATTTATATATATTATTGTATACATTAGAGTACATTGACTATATAACGTATACATTACCAAAATTTTTTCGATAGGACACATCAATTAATATGTATAAGCAATTATGTATGGATTGGTCATTTCGACGACAGTATAAAGTTTATACAATAATATACCAACTGGCTACTTCAGCGACACTGCAATTTTATGTGTAACGTTAATTTTAATGATACTTATGCGTTATATGTATAATTATTATCGCCTATTCGTATCCGATAATGTTCTAATTTATGTCTGATAGTTAATACGATAAAGATAAGCAATAAATATATTTAAGCAATAAATTACGGGTTATATTTTGTTCAGCTACAAGAAACGTTAAGCCGTAATTAATTGCTAATAAATTTTTTCATTATAATATCACATATCATTATAATTATACATTTAATTGTTATTATAACTGTACATACATATAATACACAAGTATTGTGAAAGTGAATGTTATACATAAAATATATCACTGTCGCCGAAATAGCCAATTGGTATATAATTGTACATAATTTTATACTGTCGTCAAAATGACCAATCCATAGTTAATTGTTCATATATATTTATATTAGGACATTATTGGATACATTAAGCATTATTAAATATTATGTAAAATTACATACTCAGAAGAATTGTTAATGTAATTTACGTAAGTCGTGAATATTTAGTTTAGAACATTTTTCTCAGATGTTGCCAAAGTACTCACTCCTGTTATGTAAATAAAGAAACAGTGATGTGACAAAAAAATCGCTTATTACTCTAAAGGAATTAATCATTGAAGTTAATGATCTAATTTAGAAAATCTATTGACGAACTAAACTGTTATGTGCATGATAGAAAAATAATGCTAAGAAAGTGAAATTTGAAATGTACACTTGTATCTAATGAATTTAATGCAAAATATAAGAGACGATACATAATACATAAATATGTTATACCTATTTACATAATATCACTCAAATATCTTTCCACGCAAAATATGTAAAATTGGAAATTTATGTTAAAATATACCGAATAAAAAATCTTAATAATATAATATAGAATTATTATTAAAAAATTATCGAAATTTTTTTTTCTATCACGACACATACTGACATCGCTATATTTCATCATAATAGATGTCATAATTTTTTAACACGTATCAACTTTAGTGTTAAATTTATGTTTTTAAAATCACAACCAAATTTTTATATGCCACACAAACATCAAATTTCAACTTCAAATTACAAATATCAATTTATATTTATTCGAACAAATTAATATAGAAAATTAGATTTACAGCAATTAAAAGAATTAAAAAATAGTAATAAATATGTTTCTGAAGAATAAATCTAAATTTGTTTATTGGTATAAAATCAACTTTGAAGTCTATTACGACACCGTATATA
>NW_017277462.1:0-1520 GCF_001594065.2 Cyphomyrmex costatus | reverse complement strand
GTAGTGGGAGCCTACCTTAGACGCCTGGGAGAGATGTTAGAAAGAAGTTCTATATAAACAAATAATCATGTAATTCAGCACTTGCGAGAATTGACAAGATTAACTATAGACCTCTATTGGCAAGTCGACGTAATGATATTCTTCACAAAGTACTTAATTTTAAATAATAATTTTAAATAATAAATAATAATAAGTTTTAAGTTCGACGGATGTTCGGCGCGCAATGGGGGGGAACTACTTACGTGGTATATAATATTCACACTCTAACATATCTTATATATGATCGCACCAATAACCGCTGAATAGCTCTCATTAGCCCGATTATTCTTGTTAGTAACTTTCTATTGAATTATCTTATTTTCGATTACATATGTAAACATGTGTATAATATAAGTATTTAATTAATTATTTTGATGCTTATTATACTAATTTAATGCATCAGATTTCAAAAACATTGCTGAAATTAAAAAAAAATTAGTAAAAAGTTACTACGTGTACCCAGAGTTTCTATACTAAAGCTGATTTTTCATGTGCAGCACGCTGCGGCAGCAAAATGTTTTGGTTAAAAATCTTGTGAGGTGACGCACTGTGACGCACATCCAATCAGTTCTCAAAAATTTGTATCACATGATACAATTATGCTGCACATGAAAAATCAGCTTAAGAGTCTGGCCAAGGTCTTTCGACAAAATATGTCGTTCATAATCAAAAACGTGACGTGATCGATGTGGTACTGTACTATTCAATAAAGTACTACACTATTCGATAAAATAATGAAATGGTATATTACATTTCGCATAAAAATTGATTGCAAAGGACGATTATAAAATAAGAATTATAGGTATCCCAGTGAACATGAATGTCTAACAGACAATCCGAAAGACGTCTTAAAAAAGACGACTTAAGACGTTTACAAAAAGACATCTTTAAGATAACTTTTAGCCAAGTCCTAAAGACAATTCTTTTTAAGACGTCTTTTGGACGTCCTTTCCAGGACGACTTTAAGATTTTACAAAAAGATATCTTAAAGACGACTTTTAGTCAAATCCTATAGACATCTTTTTTAAGATATCTTTAGGAGATATCTGTTTAAGACATTTTGCAGAACAAGAATAAGATAATATTAGATAATATTAGATAATATTAGATAATATTAGATTTTCATAGTACTGGCGGTGTGTGTGTGTGTATATCGAAACTCTGTCAATATAACCTAATTTAATCCAGAAAAATCGTAATGTCCAAAATTAATCTGAAAAATGTCTGAACAATGACATTGTAGAATGTCTCAAAGACGTCTTATTTTTTTTAAGGAATGTCTGAGAGACATCCATCAAAATGTCTAAAATATGTCTAATATGACGTCTGACAGACGTGTAATAAGACTACTAAAAGACAGACATAAGGCGTCTTAAAGACGCCTTAAAGACGCCTTTTAGTAAATTTTACGGACGTCCTTGTGACGTCCTGGTTTTTTATTGTGGGGTCGGACGTCGCGCGAGGGGCCCGTTTTGCTACTA
>NW_017277461.1:0-685 GCF_001594065.2 Cyphomyrmex costatus | reverse complement strand
TAGAGTATTCTTTATTTAATTCAGTGCGTGAATATCTAATTAGTGCATGCGTCCCTGTGTTCGATCGCGTCAGCTCATGCATTCCGCGCCGCCTTATCTCTTGCTGGTCCGAACGCGTTAGACAAACAATTGCATCGCGGTTACGTCACCCGTCGACTCCGTCGCATTCTTATTCACATATAGGGTGACGCGTTAATAATTAATTAATTCATTTAAGTACAATATTACATATTCTTTATTATTAATGCTTTATACACTTCTTTGTACAATCCAGTAGTGCTTCTTTTTATGAATAATTATTAATAAATAATCCTTTATAATTACAACTATTTTAATAATCACTAATTACTACTTATCAATCAATATTTTATTTACTACTTTTGTAAAACATAAAAGGGCTTAGCCCGCAGCGGGAGCCCTGCTTAAAATTTCTCATAAAACTAATAACATAGAAATATTTTGAATCATTTAATATTATTCATAATATTCTAAACGGTCATTTAATTAACAGTAGTTATTTAATTGATCAGCTACACACGTTGACCGCTCGCAGCGTTGTAGCTATAGATTTTGCCACGCTATTAATCAAATTAATTAGTAAAACATATTTAACGTTCTAATATATATATATATATTCATATGCTGCCTCCAACCGGACCGCAACCTCCAGTTATTGTAGTTTCCG
>NW_017277460.1:0-564 GCF_001594065.2 Cyphomyrmex costatus | reverse complement strand
GAATTCTATCATATGTAAAGGATACCTTGTCCTCTTCAGCCAAAATCTTAAAAGACTCAAATTGTTCTTGTTGAAAATTTCTTTTTGTTCGTTTCCATTTGTAAAAGAAGAAAAATGCACAAAGATATTTTTCCTTAATCTTATATAGAAATTTAAATAAATATAAAAAGACAAAATGCAAATGATAAATATTGTAATAAACTGATCTGATAAAATTATGAGCCGTAAATAATTAAAAATTTGTTTACATTAAAAATGCACAAAGATTTTTTTCCATAATTTTTTATAGAGTTTTAAATAAATACAGAAAGGAAGAATAGCAACTTATCTGATAAATTATGTGTCGTAAATAATTGAAAATTTGGTTATGTAAATATATTTTCAAACGAAATTTATTCAACAGTGTCAATAAAACTTTAATCACACACATTCGAGGTGTCACGAACACGGGCTATAGAGGTTGAAGAAATTCGCGCAATTTCACCGGCTGATTACGATTTCTCTACTATAGCCATGAATATGAAAACGACCGAGAAAGTAAACGCGATGCTTCAAGAGTGAATG
>NW_017277459.1:0-244 GCF_001594065.2 Cyphomyrmex costatus | reverse complement strand
GCGCAACGATGTCGTTAACTGCTTAACGAGTTACAGAATAGGGCCTCAGGAGAGTAAACTCGGTCAAATATCGGTAGTGGGAGTAGGCCAAAAAGTGACGGCGGATAACTTCCCCCACTCTTGCGCTTCATTAATCCTCTCTGTCGCTCTGATAGTCGTTTTTAGTTCGTGACTGCGCATATCAAACAAACCTTGTTTCTGTTTAATTGAATTTTGGACTCAAGAAGACTAAAAATCATACATA
>NW_017277458.1:0-1035 GCF_001594065.2 Cyphomyrmex costatus | reverse complement strand
ACAAAATTCAGTGTACTGATTGTGAAGCTTCTTATGTAGGGCAGACAGTAGAGAATTGTGATTCTATAAACATTCGGCTAAGCTGTCAGTTCTTCAGATCACCATTTCTGCTAACATACATAAGAAGCTTCACAATCAGTACACTGAATTTTGTGGGCATCATTCTTTTTGGATGTGTGGAGACATAAGACTGTAATACAAAGAAAGTGGAATCCAAAACGAATTTTACAGATTCCAAAAATTCATTTTTTGATAATGGACAATCTTTAGAGATAAAACTCCATTGCTCGCTGACACATATATTACGCCGGTCCCAACCCTTTCTGTTTATCTATACAATATTTCACGAATCTTTAATCATTAGTTCCTGCAACCCACCAACAAACCCTTAAAATTACCATTAGAAATATTTATTTAGAAATAACATTCCAGAAATCTAAAGCAATATCTATTGAAACTTAGCAGAAATGGTGATCTGAAGAACTGACAAATGGTAATATTTACCATTTTTACAGTTCAATGAAAATATCTTTTTTGGTGCTTTCAATCTCAGTTCTGTAAAGTCAGTGTTGTTTATTCACGTAATACGCCGGGTGGTGTTGAATCATTTAGTCCATACAAGCAGTAAAACTTGTTTGTCAAGGAAATATGTTCGTCTGGTGACACATCTACGAGTCGAAAAAATGTAAGCTTTTAATTTTTTTTCGATTTTAGCATTTAATTCGTCAACGCCACTTACTAATTTTGTGTCTATATTAATCCTGTAGAAGGATTTCTTATTCCGTTCAGTAGTTTCGCACAATTTTCATTAAACTGTAAAGTACCCACAATTTCGTAGGTCCAGCATCCCCTTAAAATTACCATTACAAATATTTATTTAGAAATAACATTCCAGAAATCTAAAGCAATATCTATTGAAACTTAGCAGAAATGGTGATCTGTAGAACTGACATCTTAGCCGAATGTTTATAAAATCACAATTCTCTACTGTCTGCCCTACATAAGAAGCTTCACAATCAGTACACTGAATTTTGT
>NW_017277457.1:0-525 GCF_001594065.2 Cyphomyrmex costatus | reverse complement strand
TAATTTTTATTTTAAATAAGTTTTCAAAGCTTATATATATATATATATTTTATGTTTCTTATATCAGTCAACAGTCGGGGGAGTATTAAAAATAATTTTATTATTTACAATATATATTTCAATATATATTAATTGCGTTTCAAGACCGAAAATATTTAGGAGGGGGGATATTTCAGATTATTAGAGTTGCGTTGCAAGACCGAAAAATCTTTCGGCGCGCAACAATTAAGAAGAGGGGACATTTAAAAAATCAGATTATTTGGGGGGACTATATATAATTAGAACGTTATTTCTCACTTTACTTTGGATAAATATTGCGAAGAATATTACTACGTCGACCCGCCATCAAAGGTCTATCGATATTCGCAAAATTCTCGCAAGTGCTGAGACACGCGTATATCTCTTTATATAGAATCTCGATTTAATAACTTACACCGGCGTCTTAGGTTGGCTTCCACTACAAATACCTTACTGATGAGTCCAGTAGTGGAAGCCGGGACGAAACGCCAAACATTACGTGATATT
>NW_017277456.1:0-1303 GCF_001594065.2 Cyphomyrmex costatus | reverse complement strand
ACGAGCTAGAAACCGAATATTTAAGCCGACGAAGCACCGCGCATTTACAGCTCGAATTCAATTCGTTAAAGCAAAAGTCGACGGAAACCGCACAAGAATTCGGTCGTCGAGTAGATAATTTAGCCATGGAACTATACGACCCCATGGAGGAAGGGAAAAGACATACCCCCGAGCAACAACGAACCATCCTAGAGAATATTAGGGATCAGGCGCTATTGAATTATCAAATCGGGCTACGCGAAGAAATAAATACATTAGTACGCTCTCAGCATTTCCGAACGCTTTAAGAGGCCATTGTCGGAGCGAGTTCCGAAGAAAAAATAAAAGGTCTAAACGACCGGCACCGCGCATATCAACGCGACAAGAAAAACGACTCGAATCATTACTCCCCGCGAAATTTACAAAACCCCGCACTTCGGTAAAACGGGCCACATCGGTCAAAATTATCGTGCGAGCCGCTACGCGAACAAATTTTCCTTGCCTCGTGCCGAAAAGCCAGCAGGAATTAATACCGTCGAGAAATTTTGCACATATTGCAAAAAGGCGGGACATAATCGCGAAGAGTGCTGGACACTAAATGGGCGACCCGACAAAAATACGCGACCACGCGAGAAACGCGAAACAGACAGCAAAATAAAGCGAGTAAACTTCGCCGTAAAGGTGAGAAACCAAAGGAGGAGCAAGCGAGATAGCGACAGCGTGGAAGCATCGTCTGCTAGCAGCAAAGAAGAAGGAGCGAAGACGCGAAGACAGCAACCGGCAATAGGGCATCAAATTACGCAAGTAACCGGACATCATACGAACGGTCTTAGACTAATAACGCTTCCGATAAAAGAAATGAAAAAGGGGCGTATAAATATATTATTTGATACCGGCGCTACCCTAACGTTAATTAAGTAGGGAATTTGAAAGGCGAACTCTCATAACCGAGAAACCAATGGCCCTCACAGGAGTGACAGGTCATTGAATCAAAACTATTGGAAAAATAAAGGCAACAATATTGATAGGAGACAAAGAAGTACGACAAAGGACGTAAAGGACGACTTCCCTATCGACTACGCAGGAATACTCGGCATGGATTTCCTGCAGAAGCATAAAATTAACAACGATCAGAAAACTTATCTACAAGTTGATGGAGTAACATTGTGTTGTACCTCTCGGTGCAACAAGATATTAATTTGGGATTCGATCCGCTCAAAGGGTTGGAACCCACGAGGAAAAACGAGGAAAGTGGTCAAAATCGTAGAACAAACACACACTGCACCACACTTTTATTAAAATAACCCCTTTTATTTATTATAAC
>NW_017277455.1:5923-6199 GCF_001594065.2 Cyphomyrmex costatus | reverse complement strand
GCGGCGAATTTTAGTTTCACTATACCTTTCTATCTCGCACCTATTTTGGCTTCAACCCAATGTGTTGGCGGTATAGGCAATGAGCGTTCCATGTTATATATTGTATGTTCTAAGGCTTCTGGATGCATCTATTGGGCACATTTAGCGGACTCAACAATTAAGTAAACGCTCGCTGTTATTGGTTTATTCTTCCAGATCTAAAATTCTAATTGGAAGATTTAAAAGAATACACCAATAACAGCGAGCGCTCACTCAATTGTTGAGTCCGCTAAACGC
>NW_017277455.1:5206-5617 GCF_001594065.2 Cyphomyrmex costatus | reverse complement strand
AACTTTTTTTGTTTTTTTTTCTAGCGATGTGATTGGCTTGTGCGCAATTGATATACCCCCGAATAGGTGATCTGTTGCCTAAATACATAAATTTATATGTGCATGGTAATATATTTGAAGTACAACCATGTTAGAGTCCTAGATATCAGAGAAGTGTAACCGGCTTAAGTCAATATCATAAAATTACTAAGAAAAGTACAAAAAATGACGTCGTTTGCTAACGAACCACTAATCGTCTATTAGTCAGCCATTTTTAGTACCAATGAATGAATGTCATGATTGGCTGACAGTCACGCCAATCAGGACGCTTAAGATCGGTTGCGCTTCTCTGATATCTAGGACTTTAATCCATGTATGACTGTGTTATATTGTGTACAGGGTGTATTTCAATATTAAAAATACAAAGAATTT
>NW_017277455.1:0-961 GCF_001594065.2 Cyphomyrmex costatus | reverse complement strand
ATATACATGTCCTTGAAATAGACCATACATGTACATATAATACTTATCCTTGTCGCTCTGCCCTGCTCCTAATCTGAATGGTCGTCAACTTTAACGCTTAAGCGGGGAGCACAGACTTTTGCATAACGCATAAAGCATGTGCATAAGAAATTTCATTGGTCCATTTTCTTAAGCATGAGTCAATGGACCAATCAAATTCTTTATGTATATGGTTTATGCGTTATGCAAAAGTCTGTGCTCCCCGCTTTAATATCTCGGCTCGCAGGGCAGAGTGACACTTATTTCTGCCAGATTCTTTCGTTCTATGCAAAAACGCATCGAATAAGCAGAATTTTATCGAAATCGCAGGTAGTGAGAATATTTTGTATAATTACCGGAATGAAAAGTAATTGAATCTATTGGGATGTAAACGCTCTATCTTTATGATCCCTTTATATGCCTTCTCATTCTCTCTCATGAATTCATCTCATTCTCTGGATACATCTTTTTCACCTTTATGTATGAAGTATTTGTATTCCGTGTTTACAGTTTAAAAGTCCTCAAAAATAACCATTCTTATAAAACGATAATTATTATGTTAAATATAATATATTTACCAATTATAGCTGATATTGTCAGATGATATTGCTGAGGTGAAATTATATTGAAAAACACTTTCATCTCATTTTATACATCCGTGTCCCCATAATAATCCATACGTAAATACTTATATGTCCTCATAATGACCCATTGCTTATTATTATATACATGTCCTCGAAATAAACCATACATGTAAAATCATGCATATATATGGGAAAAACGCTATAGTTGATTGCTATACATAGCTATTCTGAGTAAATAACACATACTGCTTTCAAATATATAGTTATATATAAGTGTTCTCAAAATGTACCAAAGCCATATATATACAGGGTGTTTGAAATTAACCGCCAAATATTTCATGTGTGGGTAGAACAGACTA
>NW_017277454.1:0-1319 GCF_001594065.2 Cyphomyrmex costatus | reverse complement strand
ATTCTGTCGCATATTATTTGTTAATTGGTGTATACCCATATATGCATCATCCTTTTATATATATGGTAAGCATTCACAGAGTAAGTTTCCAATAGTTTTTAAAAGATCTGTACAAACTATTTCAAAGGTAATAGAAAGAGTATTGAAACAACTACGTTCGTCTTTTACGCAGCAAGAATTAATTCAAGTTACTAGTCGACGATCCAGGAACTATGACAAAATCACTACAGTCATCGGTGGCACCCTTATTTATTATTAGCTCATTTCATTGTTTGTGCTTGTTCGAATATCCACATGGACAATCCAGGCTGTATTTCTCTTATGTGTATGCTTTGGCTTTATGGGGCTCTTATATGTACTATTATATTACAAAAACCATCTATAAATGGCAGCATACTTCAATATTAGTCATTATCATATTCTATTTATATACATTGATGAAACTTTCAACGATATTTATTAGTTTCTACCGTTATAAGGTAAAAATTTTAAAATATTCTTTTCTATTATTACTTGATCTTTGAATACAAAAAATTACTGGATAAGAATACTCTTAATGACTACAAGAAGTCAAACGCTGTTAACAGTACGCAATTTAAATACAAAAATGTCTTAGATACAAATTTCGAAAGTTTCAGTCCCATTGTTTGGACCATCATCAGCGTATATAAAAATATACAAAGATGTTACTTGGTGTTAGAGATAATGATATTTGAACGCAGTAATGAATTTAAAATCAAACATGGTATGTGCATCACTTAGTGAAGTGAAGGTGTATTAAGAATTTTAGATATATGTCTGTGTGTGCGAAGTAATAAAAAATATAGAATCACAGACATAAAGAGTAAAAGGTTATTAATTATGCTTATTTCTATATTGATCGACAAAGACACAATACCAAATTAACAATTAAAGCTGTCATAATTAGATTAACTGACGATTTCGTATTTCTAGTGTCAGTGACTTATTATGACATATATATTATATTATATATTAATAGCGTTTTACGCCTTGTAGCCATTAGACTATTTTTATTCAATAATTTTTTGTATTTCGTTTTGAACTTAAATGATTCTTTAATTCAATTATTGATTTTTGATTGTTGAACTTTGAATATTTCATAACTTACGTTTAAACGAACTTTTAATTATGAGTGTTAAAGATGGTTTGGCAATTACAAATTTTTTTTGGAAAAATATGAAGTCATAAATTTTCTTTTTCCATCAATTTTAATGTTTATAATAATATTTATTGTTGATAATGTATGTTTGATAAAATTAAGATTTGTATTATATTACGTCTAAAATTGGTCATTGTAT
>NW_017277453.1:0-718 GCF_001594065.2 Cyphomyrmex costatus | reverse complement strand
CGACGCGCGGCCGATTAAGCAACGGTACCGTCCGCGCAATCCAGCTATGCAGGCCGTCATCGACCACGAAGTGCAGGAGATGTTACGCGAAGGCGTAATTGAACCTGCAACGAGCCCATGGAGCTCTCCGGTCGTGGTAGTGAAAAAGAAAAACGGCCAGAATCGTTTCTGCATAGACTTCCGCCGCGTTAACGACGTAACCGAGCCCGACGCGTACCCGCTCCCGCAAATAACCGCCACGCTAGACAAACTGAGAGGGGCGCGATACCTGACGACGCTAGATCTTAAGAACGGATATTGGCAAGTACCGCTTACGCCTGAGAGCAAGCCCGTGACCGCGTTTACGATCCCCGGTAAAGGCCTGTATCAATTTACTGTCATGCCGTTCGGCCTGCCCTCCGCACCGGCCACCTTCCAGCGACTTTTAGACACCGTCCTCGGTCCGGAACTAGAACCGCACGTCTTCGTGTATCTAGATGATATCATCATCATTAAGGGAACATTCGCGGGACATCTAGAGACACTGCGCGAAGTTTTTCGACGACTCCGGGAAGCTAAGCTCCGCATAAATCCCGAGAAATACCGGTTTTGCGTCGACCAGCTAAAGTATCTCGGCCACATCGTGGATCATGACGGGCTACGCACGGATCCGGAGAAGGTCAGCGCAATCGAGAAGTGGCCGGTACCAAAAACAGTCAAGCAAATACGCCAATTCCTG
>NW_017277452.1:713-32830 GCF_001594065.2 Cyphomyrmex costatus | reverse complement strand
GTATTAATTATATTTACTATTTAAATTAATTTGGAAACTGAGAAATAACAATTATAATTCTAAAATTCTATAATTCCCTTCAGTGATCTTATAATTGAGTGATCTTATAATTCCCGAGAGTAATATATTTTATTTTAAACGTTAAATATGATATTAAATAAATATATCAAATAGGACAAATAACCGAATCGACAAATAGATTTGAACTTATTTTCTTTCTTTAAACAATTGCTCTAACCGACAACGGAAGAAATCAAATATTATTACATACCAACATAATGTATCGATAGCTTTATGGCAAATATTATGTACAAACAGACGTAAATACACTACTTAAATATGTAAAATTTATTTAAAAAGTTTTATTAATATTAAATGATTTAATTTTTATATAAAACTTTTAATAGATTTTTAGTTTTTATTTGGTTTCGTTATAGATAAAAATTATACGGAAAAAATGATAAATTAATTACAAATATCATCAAAGTATACTCAATAGATATTATTATAAATACAAATGATTTTTGTAATAAAGAAAAGTAGAAAAATTAATTTTTCTAATTATTTTTGTATATATGTAAAAATTCATATAGCATTTCAATAACTCTCATTTTTTTATTTTTTCTATAATGGATAATAGCAGATACTTAAAAGAAGGGATTTAATATGAGATTTCCAAAGTTGTTATTAAATATTGGCTTAATATTGATCACAAGAACAGTGTCTTGCATGGATAATAATGTAGAAATTATCGATCGTTTTTTACCCAACAACTCGGTACCAATTCATTATAACGTTAAACTAACACCGCATCTCGAAGAAGGCAATTTTACTTTCTACGGTGAATCCAATATTACAATCGAGATTCGTTATGAATTGTCAAATATAACTTTACACTCGTGGGAATTAGAAATAAATGAAACGGCGACAACATTGATCAACGACTATGGTACGGTTTATAAACCGGTGAAACATATTCAGATCATTACATCCGACATTTTGGTACTGAGTTTCAATGATGTGTTATCTCCTGGTCTGTACATCTTGAATATGAAATTTGCCGGTAACCTATTAGATTCTTCCCAAAAACAGGGATTCATGAAATTTTCGTATTTATCCCCTAAAGGAAATACGTAAGTATATATTAAACATGAAAATATATTTGCAACATATGAATACATAGTATCCGTTTTTACCTTTTTTTGCTTCTATCATTGTTTCCGTACTAAAAGGTTTTTTCGGTAAAATATATACCTAATTAAAATATAAATGTATACATATATATTATAAATACATGTATGTATATTATAATTATATTCCTCCAAAAAAATATACATATATCGAATTAAAATATATGCAAATTTTAATACTTCAATTTCAAATAACTAACATAACTCTAATTCGGTTTTTTAATTTATGTTTACCTATACTTAAAATATTTTTATAAATTTTGTATAAATAACAGACAGTTAAAGGTAATTAATATTTATTAAAGTCTTATATTAATTGACATAAATAGAAAACTTATTATCATTTAAAATACTTTATTAAACAGCAGGTGGTTAGCTGTAACACATTTCGGACCGAATGGGGCCAGACGAATGTTTCCATGTTGGGACGAACCGGCAATAAAAGCCACTTTCAGCATTTCCGTAACACATCATGAGAAATACAGTGTACTGTCAAATATGCCAATACGAGAACAACACAACGAACAAGAAAACATGATATGGACACATTTCGAGACCACTCCTGTAATGTCCACTTATATCGTAGCGATTGCAATGTCTGAATTTGTTCGCGGTCCTAACGCAAACGGAACCATCAATATGTGGTATAGATCAATAACTTTGACATCGAAAGTAAAATTCGGACACAGTACTGCTGACAAGATTGTAAAATTCTTGAATCGTTATACTACTAGTTCCCAGAAGGTACCGAAAATGGACCACGTCTTGATACCGAATTTTGTAGTTGATGGCATGGAAAATTGGGGTCTCATCACTTACGAGTAATATACAGTTTATATTAAGTTATTACATATAAAACGAATCAATATGTTAATTTTAGCCTTAAAAATTTAATAATTTAAAATACTTGTGCATCTCGAGATAACAAAAGAGCATGTGCATTAATGTTTGGATTGTCTAAACATGTATCTATAGTTTTAACTTTGTACAACGTATTTCTATATATCGTGCATACAGAGATGGGTGATACATAATGCCATTATTTCTGAACCGTTACCTTTTACAATATCGATTTGGTAATAACCTTGTAATTTTTGATAATGGTAACCAATTGAAAGCTGGGGAAGACACATGAAAGAAATAGCTTGTTACTATTACGCGTTACTTATTAAAATTATTTGTCAAAAAATAATAACTCATTACTTATAACGAGTTAAAATAGCATTGACGCATTGATAAATTCCTTTTTTTTCCCCAAATTACGCATAATAATGATAAGCTACTTTTCAAAACTGACTTTCCCATTCTTATAATTTTTAGTTAGATATTTTTATCAACATGGAAATTGAAACGCTACTTATTTGTAATGAATTATTATTATTACAAAAAGAAATGGCAAAACTACTAACGTTATATATTTTCCATCCCTGTAATATATATTTATACCCACGCACATGCACATGCAAAAAGAATTATAAATATCTATGTTATTTACGCAAGAAAATTATAAATAATGAATTGTAATATAATTAATCAGTTTAACACGATAAACTGCATATTCAGTGATATTTTACATTATTATATATTATTATTTTCTGTATTTCAGTGAATCAAATATTATTTACGATGATGACAGAGATCCAATGTTAAAAAAAATAGAAATAGCGTTGTTAATAGCGCATGAACTTGCACATCAATGGTTTGGCAATTTGGTCACTCCATATTGGTGGAACTACCAGTGGTTAAGTGAAGGATTTGCTTCGTTCTTCCAAATGTACATAATCAACAAGGTTATTGAATGTTACCATACATAATGCATGATTATTTATTGGAAAAAGCATTTTAAAGTAAATTTTACTATAAGATTAGATAATAATATCAATTAAATATGATTAAAACTACACTTTCCAAAAATTTATTAAGATGGAACTAACGAGTGCTCTAATTTAAAATTATGAAGAATGGTATAACGTGTTTTTGAAATGAATTATAAAAATATGTTGATACAATTGAAAAATTTACTAATTCATTTTTTTTACATTTTAACATTATTTTTATGATTAGGAATCATAAGAATATTGTAATTAGAATTCGAGAACACGTTTTATTCTCTGCATCTATGTTTAGAATTTAATGAAATAATAAGATTCGAAATATTTTGAATCTTCATATTTTATTAACATTTCATATTAAATATACTTTCTAGCAGAGTTTCATAAATAATTAATCTTTAGGCATTCTAATCTTGATAAAAGTTTGTCATAAAATTGTTAATATATGTTAGGTATAATTTTGGTTTAATTATGAGCATATCCACAGAGAATTCGGAAGTTTAATTAATTCAAAACCTTTCTCCCGAAAGATTTTATTTTTTCGTTCTTTATGAAACGACTTTATTTTTTATTCTGAGCAATTTTTTTATTATGTTATAAAATAATGTTTTTTCTTTTATGATTATGTATATATAATATTTCTAGAATTTCCGTTATAGCTTTTTATAGAGCATCTGATACATAAAAAAAATTTCGCAAGATTTTTGAATCAAGGAACAAAAAATGCTCCGATAAATTAATGAGTACTACATTAATAAAACTATATTTTTTTTAAATTACTTTATTTTGCATATAGTTTCTTCAGGAAGAAAAAGTTATAATTTACAAAATTTAATATTTCTTTATTGTGCACTTCGAAAAAAAGGTATTCTAAATTTTAAAATAAAGCAATTCATTATTGCAAGACAATAGCTTTTTAATTCTTTATGTGTAATAAGGGGGTTAAGAAATCATCCCTCTAGTAAAAAAAATCCTAGACAAAAGCCAATGGTTGTAATGTAAAATAGCAAATGTAAAAGCGGCAAATAGACAATAATTTTTTTATTTTTATAAAATGCAAGCTTTTTTCGGAAACTTTAATATTTAATCACATTAATGTACTTTCTTTTACAGATTTTCAAAGATTGGCGGACAACAGAAATATTTATGTTTCATGAAATACAGCAATGTTTTTTAAAAGATACAGAGTTTTCAAATTCTGTTATAATGAAATATGGTATTAATTTTGAAGATGACTCATTGAATTCCTATGTAAACAAAAAAGGTAGGATTATGTAAAAAAAATTATAAGCTATAGTTTATAGATTTTAAATTTATATAGGGGAGAGTTGCGCACCGAATGCGTATTGGTCGCCTAAATCATATCTCATCAATATTTATTATTATTAGTATTAATGCTTAATATAAGCAACATTTAGTAACAATAATATATATATAATGCATGAGGAATGAGTGATATAGACAAAAATATAATAGATTACTTGTTGTTGTTGGTGAAAAGATAAATATAATAATACATGTCCGAAGCTTCAATTTTCTAATATTTATTAATGTATAAAACAATGCCAAATGGAAAATATAATAAAAAGTTGGTTTAATGGTATGCGTTCGTCAACTCTCCTTGTAGTGAGAAAAAGATAAAAAACACAATACTAATAGCATATATTAAATTTGTACGTGTATTTTAAATTTAGCTGCTTTATAAATGTATTACATATTAATTGATATTTTATGTCTATTATTGCAGCGTCAGTTTTATTACGCATGTTACAAAACATAATTACTGATGAGGTATTTCGAAATGGAGTCATTATATTCTTGACTAAACAGTAAGTGTGACTCTCTAATGTAACCTTGTATTTTTATATTGTAATATGCTACAACATTATAACTATAATAACAGTTCTAATATTCATGATAAAACATAGAGCATATGCCATTAAAAAATTAAATATAAAAATCGACTCTCGAAAATTTCAAATACAAAGAATAAATAGGCTAATGAGAGTAAACTCGCTGTTATCAATGCGAAATCACAAAAAACAATATATATTCGTTAACAATCAAAAAATGTCATATATAAAATACTATACGTTTCGGCCTAACATCCGGGCCATCTTCAGTAGTAAATTCACAAAAAAGACATGGATCTGTAGAAAAGTGGTCACTCTCAACGTCAAACAATCAAATCCACATGGTTGGTAGGTCATGTGCAAACGACAAGACGTTAATCTAAGTAAAAATTAAAAATTAATGACAATGATTGAAGAAAGATGAAAATGAACACTCACCGACAAATCCATGATTAACAAGATAAAGTTGTATTAAAGAAATAAAAGGCCACCATCAGACAAACAACAAATTAATATAAAACAAGTCAAAAGATAAAAATCCGAAGATAACATTTTGGTGGTCACGATTTAAATGTAATAATAGTAAACAGAACAACTCTAAGAGGAGCAACGATGTATCGATTTATCTCGCAGTAACCTCGATGAACATAAATATCCAATAAAGTCGTACATACAGTTATAAGCGCATGCGTGTAACCAACGATACAGGAATCGATATAATTCTTCCAATCAGATAACAGAGATCACACAGATATATCGAAGTCATAATATATCACACATTCAAAAAGAAATTCACCGAAATTCATTAAGTAAAGAAACATAAGAATGGTGCAAAAATTTTTTGATTGTTAACGAATATATATTGTTTTTTGTGATTTCGCATTGATAACAGCGAGTTTACTCTCATTAGCCTATTTATTCTTTGTATTTGATATGCCATTAAATTTTATAGATGTTCTGTATTATATTTAATTATAGACTGTATGCTTTGGCCCGTATTTAGAACGCGCTTTTATCGATAAATATGCATTTTTATGTAAAGTTCTGTATACGTAACTATATATATATGTATATATATAACATTAACTATATAATATACGTAATGTTAATTACATAAGAATAATATGCTAATATGATAAAAACTCATTCTAAATTCAGCCTTTCACGTTTTATAAGTTTTTACATGTATCTTTGAATCCAACGACATTAAATATTTACTTAAACTATATCTTTTAATAGTCAATATACATTACTCCATGTTTGTCAAATTTGTAGTCAGTTTCACTCGGTTACTCCGGACGATTTGTGGAGCGCCATGCAAAGTGCTCTAAACCAATCTGATATTCCTCATGAAGATTACAAAATAAAAGAAGTAATGGATACTTGGATGAACCAAGAGAGTTATCCTTTTGTACATGTGGAGAGAAATTATGAAACTGGTGAAGTAACGATATCAAAAATATGTGTAAAGCAATTTGAAGAGATTAGTTGTGCGAATAAATGGTGGATTCCTATAACTTTTGCTACACAGTCCAATCCAGATTTCTCCAATACTGTACCTCGTTACTGGTTACGACCAGATCAACATAATATAAGTTTTACAATTGATCCAAATGATTGGATTATTGTCAATTTACAACTAACTGGTAAGAACAAATAAATGAGTTCCATCTTTTTACTTAATTGTTTTATAATTTTTTTTATGGTACATATGTACAATATGTAAGGGAGACCGAGGTGAGTTGAAACAACGTCGACATCTCGAAACCAGTAATAGTCGATAATCGGGCAACAGTACAATTATAACCTTTGTCTTTATGTGTATTAAAATTGTATTTGTTTAAAACATAATATACATATCTTTTTTAACTAGTTTTCTTTATTATTAAAAATACGAGGTTTTTCCGGAGGAGCATTATTTCTGAACCTTTATCACTTTATGTATTTTTGTATGTATTTTGTATTTATAAAACCTTAAAAGAGATTTAATATTTAATTTTCTAAAATTTTTTTTGTTAAATATTAATTAATGTAAAGTAATTTATAATCCGTAATTTCTATATTTTTCATTGTGATATACAATATGTTACATTCGTATGTTACATTAAGTAATGATAAAATATATATATTTAGATATATATAAAAATACATCTTGATAAATACAAATTTAATAAATATATTTAATAATACATATAATGAATAATGCAACAGGATACTATCGTGTTAGTTACGATAACGAAAATTGGCAAAAAATTGCAAATTATTTAAATAGTAAGGAATATGAAAACATACACGTTCTTAATCGTGCTCAGATTGTCATTGATTCGTTCATATTGATATTTGATGATCGAATAAGTGCCTTATTATTCCTTCAACTAAGTGGCTACTTATCGAAGGAAAGAGATTATGTGGCATGGCAATCGTTGTTCGAAGTTATAGAACATATACCGAAGACTCTTTTACTGCCGGAAATGAGACATTTCAAGGTAGGACTTTATAGTTGAACAATATTAAATCTTAAATCTTATAAGACCATGAGAATTAAAACCAATGAGAAACAAACCATAACGGTCAAGTCGGATTATGGGTGCTTCTATAATCGTGTGTGAATTTATATACTGTCGAATTTTTTTCAGATTTGAAACGCATTATTATTTCATTATTTCTAGATACACATTCAACAATTCCTCGATTGGCTTCTTCGGAACGTAAAATACGTAGAAGATCCTAATGATAACGATGTTACAAAATTGATAAGGATAAACGCATTAAAATGGGCATGTGTTGTTGATAATGAGGAATGCAAGAACATGACCGTACATAAATTAAGTAGACATCTTGCGAATCCCAAAACCTACACGTAAATTTTTCTCACTTATAATCTCGTAAATTGTATTTGTATGTGCGTGCATACGCCAGCATATCGATACAATTACAGTCGACATTCTATTTCTTCAAATCGTCGAGATCAGACATTTTTCTTTATAATCTCAGTCCTTACTTTTATTCAATAATGAACGTAATAATAGAATAAATGTTCCATTATGTAAAAGTAAAAATATAAGTACAATGAAATGACAGGCTGCGTTATCGGTATATCTTCCTTCATTTTGTTATTTCATTGTTATATTACAATATCATATGATAGTATAACAAGTGTTTTACACTATAGTGTAAGACACTAGAGCAGAATAGATATTTTTACAATAAAATATAAAAATACAAAATTTGATAAAATGGAAGGTCGGCTATTGTATGAAATATATGTATTCTTTCTTAATAATTACATATTTTAGAATTTCACGGTGGGAAAAATATGTATATTGTACCGGTATGATGACAGCCAATAAAACTACTTGGGATAAAATGTTCGAATTATATGTAAAAGGAGAACTAAAACACCACGATAGAGAATTATTGAAAGGTTTGAGTTGCGCTAGAGATCCTGATATCATCATCAACTATTTAAACATATTAGCACTAAATACCTCATTATTTAACAATGATAAGCATTCTCTTGTCTTTAAATATATTCTTGAACAGCATGTACGAAACGATATAATCCTTGATTACGTATTAGAAAATTTAAAGATTATAAAACCTAGGTAATAATATTTTCGTAAATGTTTACTATATTTAATCAAAAGAATTTATTAATTATGAATATGTTATTTTGTTTATATACCATAGATTACTTACTACACTTGCAGTGATAAAATTAATTCTTGAGAATATTTATTCTCTTGAACAAATAGACAAGGTAAGTTTTATAATTTAAAATTCATAGTTATTGATTTATTCATTATGAAATTACTTTAGCCCTTTGACCACAGTTTTCAGTAGCATCATTGTTACAATGTTGCGAAGTTATTACAATATTGTTAACACGTTGAAAATGTTACTGCAATTCAAGGGTAGTTCAAAAAATTTATGATTTGATACGAAAAATGACGCCATAAAAAAATATCAGACTATTATATAATTTTTAAGTTTGTTCCTTTGTTTTTTCCCAGATCTATTAAAATTTTAAATAGATGCGTTTTTTAGTTTTTTTGTTTCGTTTAAATGTACAAGGTCGAAAACTTTTCGAACTAATGTACTCTCTTATTATTGAAATTTCCTGTAATACGCTTTAACTGTTCCATATAAAGAATTACAAATTAATACAACAGTAATAATAAATTGTGTTTGCATATGTAGACTGCATTATTATATTTTTTCGGAAAACCACATTATAAAATCGAATGTAAAACCGTTATACTTTAAAATATATGTATAAAACTAATATTGTATTAATGTATAAATAGAAAATAACTTAGAAAAATTTCAAGAAAGTCATCCTGTCTTAGATTAATGATTCACTCAGTTCTCGAAATTTCCATTTTAAATGAAAGACATGTTTTATGGTAAACATTTTTACAGTTAAGAAGTCAAATATATTATTTATATCTACATATTATATATATAATATATATATATATATATATATATAATATGTAGATAGTGGCCTAAGACACTATCTGCGTCTCCTGATATATTAATAAATTATTACGTACTTATCTTAATGTTACATTTAATTAAAAAAGTAATGTATCAAATTGCTGCGTAAAAATAAATTACTATTTATTCAGTGCCTCGAACTAATCTGTTTCAGGTAAAAACGTTCTTAGAAATTAATTTTTATCGATATCCAATCACTTTGTTTGAAATACAAAAACTGATAGACAAAAGTATAAATCATCTTATGAATTTCATAATCCATTTTCAACAGAAATTTTATTTCTAAGAAGAAGATATAGATTGAGAAGTGATTATTGATACTTTTACAAAAAAGTTAATCTGTTGTAAAACTTATATTTACTTACATTAACTTTATTATAATATTATGTTTATCTATGTTATTAGACTGTAACTATTCACATATTTTTAATTCTTTTTAATATTTTTCAATAATTTTATAAGATTTAGTATTCTGTTAATAGTTTGAGAAAACTATTGATAAAATGAATTAAACTTTTTGCCACATTAATATTTTTTCAATAAAAAGTAATTTATGTTATCTTATATGTATAATAACATATTAGACCGCTTGACGTCGTTTGTAGAATATTTTTAGAAACACTGTAACTCTTATTTATTACATTCTATTCAAAGCACTTGTAATTAAATTGTATCAAGTGATGACTATTTTCTAAGTGTTGTATTTGTAATAGTACCACTTTCTAATAACAGATATTTAAACTGTTTGTAGCATTAATATTAATTCTTATTACAAATCTTGATTTGGAAGAGATGTGAAGTGATAACGTCACTTTGTGATAAAATGCTGATATAAAAGGTTTTATTTATACAAAAGTTATTATTAAATAAAATAAAAATATTTTTATATATGGATTCTCATTATTTAGTGTTATAGATAAATTGAATTTTCTTTATCTCACACTCCCTCTCTATGCATATTTTCTATTTTAAAGAAATTAGTTTCTCAGAAGAAAAAAAATACGTTTATTCGCAAAAATGATTCTTTAAGCAAATTAAATTTTCACAATCTCAAGGTTCTATAATCTTTATCCCTAGTAAAAATAATATATTTTTTATTATAAGTTTATAAAAAGCTTCAAATATTGAATAGATGTTTCATTTAAATTTTAAAGTATTTATGACTTACAATTGGTTTACAAAATAGAAATTTAAACATGGAGTTGTTTAAGATATGTTCACGATTATTCAAAAAATTACGCTTTGAAAACAGTACTTCAAAATAGCAAGAAAAACTCTTAGTAAATAATCTTAAACAACGTAACCATCGATAAAACTCTTCATAAACAATATAACTATCGATAAAACGCTACACAAACAAGTATAAACATAATGTCTTATTAAACATTTTCTCTAGGAATGATCATAATTTAATTTATGTTAGTTATTATGCAAGGCTATTAGAGTCATGTAAGTTTTATTTTGCTATCTTATAATTTTTATTTAAACAACAATTCTAACAGATTAAATGTTTCTATCGTTCAATTGTGATCATTATCAGTAGTTATAGATAGTTGTTTAATAATTAATTGTGTCGGATATAAATCTTATGTTGTGTGAATCTGGAGATTTTGTTAATTTCTTTTATAGTCATCTTCTTAGTGATTAATCTTTATCTTAAATGATGATATTACATGGGTTCTTAGTCATAATATTATTATAAAGATAAAGGTGTACATCTTGTCAATACACTGGATCCTCGATTAAAAATTTTAATTTACAATTTTGATATAATTTTCTGTATACTTAAACCGCATTAAGTGCAATTCTGTATACTTAAGACCGCATTAAGTGCAATTTTAGAAAAAAATTAAGTCAAAGCAAATATATATATGTATATGCACAAATTGCATATACGATATAGAGGAAACAAATAAAAACAGACAGATAGATAGCTAGATATATAAAAAGAGAAAGTATATTAAAATTAGAGGAATAGGAAAAAGAAAAAAAAAAAGAAGATATTTTGAGAGTAATAAAGATTTACCTTTTGTAATTTTTCTATATAAAGGTAATTTTATTATTAAATTAATTTATCTCTTTTCAATTAGTTAATTAATCATTCGTGCATTAGGTACATAACTAAATGTTAACAAATCTTGAAAGGGTCAAATTCAAGAGTAACACTTCAATATTTTCTTGAGAAATACGTCTACATAAAATTTTTTATAAAAATGTAAAAACCTTTTAAAAATGTAGCATGTTATCCTGTTTTTTGTTTTACTATATTTCTTATATATTTATTAAATATTTATAATATTATTATTATATTGAATTTCTTTACAGAAAGTTTCACATTTTTAATTGTTTATAACTCATAGAATCTATGGCCGGTATTCATAAACGTTCTTATAAGATCATCTTAAATAACGTCTTAATGATTAAATACAGCCATCTGATTCATAATATCTTAAAACTGTAGTCAAGACTAAAATAGGATCTGATTGTAATTTATTAATACTGTCTTACAAATCATAAAATTCGTTATCAAAAACAATATAATTCACAGTTCAAAATTTAGAAAGGTCGTCCTTTTATACACGTTCACAACATCATATTCAGAGACATTTGTAATCATTAGATATTTGAGAACGTTTTGAAGTGGCAAGACGAGCTGATATGCCGAAGTATCGGTTATATTAAAAGATTGATAACTGTAATTAATTAACTACAATTAATTCAAATCTATTGAATTTTTATCTGCACAAAGGTGTAACATACAAAGTAAGTTGTAAAAGATAATAATAATTTAATTCGTATTTATTCATCGTTAAAGTTATAAAATATATGTGAAACGTAATTCAAATCATTTAGTACAATAGAATATGACTAAATTTCATTACATTCCTTTGAAATCTTTTTTTTTATAAATTAAGAATTTGTATAGGCCTGTATGTATGTATGTATTTATATATATATATATATATATATATGTATATATGATATATATATATATATATATATACACTTAAATTCTTTTTAATCAACACATTTCTGCCTTTTAATGTTATATAACTGGAATTAGAACTGAAAAACAAGAGACATTCTTGAATTTAATTTTACATAATATAATTCGGTAATTATTTACATTAGGGGACACCTCACCGGTGTGTAAAATATCAAGTAATATACTCATAATCGTTATATGCATAACGAATGGAACACACACACACACACACACGGGCGGGTGCAAGGGGGCGGCCTTCGGCCACCCCCCCGCACCCACACCGTCGACAGAGGTCTGCCCCGACAGTACTATCATAGCAACAGTACAATCGTAGAAATCGAGTGCCCCTGTGAAGAGGAGGGGGGGGGGGGTTAAAGTTACTTCGCGTGGAAAGTTTAACGTTTCTACGCAGGGAAAGGTGTAGAATAGTACTTAATATCATACATGTGTTATACATATATCATATGTTAATTTTAAAACTATGATTGTTAATAACTTTTTAACGAATGACGAGCGACGGTTAAAACCTGTTTGAGATTACTCAGGGTCGTATCCTTGAGAACATATGTCAAGGTCAAGGTAATTGTGGAGAGTCCCCTGATCTAAAGATTTACCGGTTTCACTACTGTTAAAAATAACTTCAACGCTTAATATCTCACAAATGATAAGAGTCCGCCGCCTAGTTGTTAAGGCAAAGTTACTCAGAATCATGACCTTGACAACATATGTCAAGGTCAAGGTCATCGGTGAGGTGTCCCCTAATCTAAATAATTACCTATAATTCTAACTAACTAAACAATTCAAATCTTACACAAAGCATATGGTAGAGTGGGACTTTTTCGTCCACTTCTCGTGATAATATTTGTATCTGAACAGTTTATGCTCAACTTTTCATTGCATTGTATTAATTTTTTTAATGAACAATTGTAGATACGTAAAAAGAGGGTTTGATATGGGATTTATAAAATTGTTATTAAATATTGGCCTAGTATTAGCTATAAAAACGACTCTTTGCATCGGTAATAACTTCGAAATTATTAAACGATTACCGAATAACACGAAACCAATTCACTATGATATTAATATAACACCGTATCTTGAAGAAGATAATTTTACTTTTTACGGTGAAGTCAATATCAAAATCAAGATTCGTTATGTAACGTCAACAATAAACTTACACTCAAGAGAATTAAAAATAAATGAAACTGCGACAAAAGTGATTAAGGACGAAGATACTACTTATAGACCGTTAAAATATATTCATGACAATCAAACCAACATTTTGTCAATTATTTTTATTAGTATAATAACGCCCGGTCTGTACATCCTGCACATGGAATTTGCGGGTAATTTATCAGATCCTTCCGAAAAACAGGGATTTATGAAATTTTCATACTATCAACAGCACGTGTAAGTAAATATTAAAACATGAAGATATATTTGCAACATATAAACTAGTTTCTGTTACTATCTTCTTTGTTTTTATTATTATCTCCATACATAAAAAAATTTTCCAGTGAAACAATATTTCGATTTTTAATCTCGTCAAAATTTTTATTATATGTAATAATACAAATTATAGTAAACAATAATTAGTATTTATTAAATTCTTATGTTGACAAACATGAGTAAAAAATTTGCTACATTTAAGATGTTTTATCAAACAGTAGATGGTTAGCTGTAACGCATTTCGCGCCAAATAACGCCAGACGAATGTTTCCATGTTGGGACGAGCCAGCATTAAAAGCCACTTTCAACATCTCCGTAATGTGTCATCATAAATACAAAGTATTGTCAAATATGCCAATACTAGAGCAATACTACGAACAAGATGGGATAAGGACAAATTTCAAGACCACTCCTATCATGTCTACTTATGTCGTAGCAATTGCAGTGTTTGATTTCTTCACGATGCCGAAAATAAATGAAAAATTAAACGTTTATAAATGGTGGTTTAAATCATTATATGAATCATCTTTGGAATTAAAATTAAAATACGCATACGATACTTTTGAGGAAATCCTCTATCTCTTGAATCAATATACCAGTTTCGTGTGGATAACCAAAATGGACTGCATCTTGATACCGAAGTCTACAGTTAGCAGCATGGGAAATTGGGCACTTATCACATATGAGTAATATACACAGTTTGTAAAGAATTAATTAAGTTATAAATTTAGTGCTCGGAAAAAGAACCGGGTAACATAGCAAATTGACATCCGCCCACCCGTCAGTCATTTGTTGCATACGGGTGAAAACCGATTTTGCGAGTACTCGAATCACACGGGTATCCATGACACGCAGGTACCCGTAATTTGTAATTTCAACTATATTTCCGTTACCATTTAATTAAATCGACAAATTCATGAATGCAATGCGGGTACGTATATAAACTATGAAGTGAGCACCTGTGTATGATTTGGGTATCCGCAACAGAACTTATATACAACTTATACAGAACTTGTATATAAGTTCTATTGTATCCGCATGTTATGGGTATCCGTGTGATATGAGGTCGAAATGCCGCACGACGATCTGTGCGCGGAGCGGTGAAATGAGGGGAACAGCGGAAGGCGGAGGTGATTCTAAAATCGGCCGAAAGTTGCATACACTTTATGTATGTTCACTTTGAACTGGCATCATTTTAATTAATAACATATCAGTTATTTTTCATGATAATATATTATTATTAGATAAAAAGGTTTAAATTTTTGAGAATCTTTCTTTGAACATGGCTTGACTTTTTCATTTTTATGATATGATTTTTTTTCGGATATATGTATATGTACAAAAAATTTCAATTATCCGAATTTTTTATTTACGTAAAAAAATTATAAATAATTAATTTATAAACTGCATATTCAGTGACATTTTACATAATTATATTATATGTTATTTGCTGTATTTCAGTGAATCAGATGTTACCTATGATGATCGCAGTGATCCAACAAATAAGAAAATTTCAATAACGATGTTAATAGCACGTGAACTTGCACTTCAATGGTTTGGCAACTTAGTCACTCCATCTTGGTGGTCCTACCTGTGGTTAAGTGAAGGAATTGCTTCGTTCATCCAAATGTTTATCATCAAACAAGTTATTGAATATTATTAATTCAAGATTATTTATTGAAAAAAAGATTTTGCAGATATTTTCTTCTAAGACTACATACTGAAAAAATTTTCTGATTAAATCTACTAAAATTCTAGTTAAGATAATTTGAATTTTGGTTAAATTAATTAGAAGCTTTTTTTGTTTGTCCATTTTCAACCAATTAAATCTTCAGATAGAATAAATATAAATTAAAATCAGAATTAAATAATCTTCATTAAAAATAATCTGAATTAAAAAATCTTCGTTAAATATTTCAAGATGGAACTATACAATACAAATAAATAATACATGTTTTAATTTGAAATAATAAAGAAGCTTGTAACATGTTTATTGGAACGGAAATAAAAATATTTTATAACAATATTTTAATATAAATTTTGATTAAAAATTAAAAATATTTGTTTTTTGCATTCGTTAAAATTTGCTATTCTAATTATTTTTTATGTTTAAACATTATGTTTAAAAATTATACAAATATTGTAATTATTTTATTAGAATTAGAAAACATTTTATGCGTAGATTTTCTCCAAATGTTTAGTATTCATTCACTGCAAAGCATATTTTCTTTTTTTAGATTTTCGCATTGCGGACAATACATCTTCTTGAAATTGAAGACATACAACAATGTTTATTTCAAGATACAATAGGGTCATTGAGTTCTGTCACGTTGAAGCTTGGCAATTCCCTTGACAAACTTTCGTCGAAGTATTCTACTGAAATTTACAAAAAATGTAAGATAACGTAAATAAAATTAAACTGCTGCTCATAGATCCTTTTAATATGTAGCTCAAAAAAAATATACAGTTAGCCATCAGCTAATAAATATGTTCTTCTTTAGTGCAATGCAGTTTTCTCTATATATAACATATATTTATTAGATACATATGTGTAATATTTTAAATGTAATCTAATAAAAGGTATTATTAATTAATATTTTATGATATGTATTATTGCAGCGTTTGTTTTATTACGCATGTTACAAAATATAATTACCTATGAGGTATTTCGAAATGGTCTCATTATATATTTGGACAGACAGTAAGTGTATCTGATAAACGTTATATATATGCATAGTAATATTAAAATTTGTATACTTTATATTGTTACTCGAGTGTACACTTTGGTCCAAATTTAGGATATGCTTTTATTAGGATATGCTTTTATTTGTAGTCAGTATAGTTCGGTCACTCCAGACGATTTATGGAGTGCCATGCAAAGTGCTCTAAACAAATCTAATATTCCTCATGATGATTACAAAATAAAAGACGTGATGGATACTTGGATGAACCAAGAGCGTTATCCTTTTGTACATGTGGAGCGAAATTATGAAACTGGCGAAGTAACGATATCACAAATACGTGCTCGACAATTTGGAGAAACTGAAAATAAAACTACTAAATGGTGGATCCCTATAACTTTCGCTACGCAATCCAATCCGGAATTTTCCAATACTGTACCTTATTGTTGGTTACAACCAGATGAACAAAGTATAAGCTTTATAATTAACCCAGATGATTGGATTATTGTTAATTTACAATATACTGGTAAGTATATGAAGAAAAATTTAATGTTTTATTTTAGGTGTTTTTTTTCACTCTACTTATTACTACGTAAGTTTTACATCGCATTTATACATAGATATATGTATTTATTTAATGTGTCTGTTTTTTATTTATAAGGGTTTAAAAGAATTGTTTTATGTATTTAACTTTGTACATTTTTGTTAAATATTATAATAATTAATAAAATTGATTTATAATCCATAAATGCTATGCACTTCATAATATACGATATAATACACTATATTCGCGTGTTACATTAAAGAAAGTTAAAATATAGATATGTATTTAAAAATATTAACTGAGTATGTGTGTGTGAATACCTTTTAATAAATACAATTAAAACTAGTTAATAATATAACAAGTATATAATATCACAGGATATTATCGTGTTAGTTACGATACCAGAAATTGGCAAAAAATTGCACAATTCTTAAATACGATGGAATATAACAATATACACGTTCTTAATCGTGCTCAAATTATTGCTGATTCGCATGCCATGGTATTGGATGATCGACTAGAAGGCCATTTACACCTTCTACTGACAGGCTATCTCAAGCGAGATAACAATTATGTGGCATGGCAACCACTGTTTCACATTATAGAAACTATGCAGATGCCTCTTTTACTGCCAGAAATGATGCACGTCAAGGTAAAACTTCATATATATTAGGTGTGATTTAGCTTAGAAGAGTTTTTTCTCTCAAAAATTGTTTTATTTAAAAAAGATAACGAACAAATACCTTGATTAAAATATTTTCATTTCTTGCCAAACACGCATTACGCATCATGCGTAATTATTATATGAATATATGCCAATATTTATAAGAAATGTGCGTAAAGTATATTGACTATATCTGGAACAAAATATATTAATTACTTCATAACTCCTATATATAGAATTACTACAGTTACCTTCTTCACGAGCTTTTTAAACACATAAGTTATGTAGAAGATCCTGATGACGGCGATGTCACAAAACTGACAAGGTTAATTGCCATGAAATGTGCATGTGATCTTGGTATCGAAGAATGTAAGAAAGTGACCGCACTTAAATTAAGTAAACATATTATGGATCCTAATACTTACAAGTAAATTACTTATATACTTATTTATCTTGTAAATTATCTTGTAAATTGTATTTGTGTGTGCATGCTTGTCAATAATTTACAGTCGACATTCTGTTTCTTGAAATCATCGAGATCTGACTTTTATTTTCTAGTCTCAATCTCTCTCCATCCTTATTTAATAAATGACATATGGGGGGCAGAATAAATGTTTTATTATCTATAAAAGTAAAAATATATAAGTACAATGAAATGATAAGCTGCATTATATCATATATCTTCCTTGTTTTTGCATTGTATCATTGTCATGTGATGACATAACAAATGTTTTACATTACGTATATTGTAAGATCAATAAAGCAAAATAAAAATTTAATTTTACGAAGTTATGTTTAATGCAACAGGATTATGGAACATAAAAATACAAAATTTGATAAAATAGAAAGTCGGCTGTTGTGTATAAAATATATATATTTTTTCTTATGGATACACATTTTAGACTTCGACGAGGAGAAAAATTTCTATATTGTACTGGCATGATAGCAGCCAATAGGACTACTTGGGATAGAATGTTCGAATTATGTTTAAATGGAGAACTAACAGAGCAAGAAAACAGATTATGGTTGAAAGGTTTGAGTTGCGCTGAAGATCCTGATATCATCATAAATTATTTAAAAATTTTAGCATCAAATATTTCATTATTTCGCGATGATGTGCATTCTGACGTCTTCAGAAATATTCTTAAGAGGCACGTGTGCAACAATAAAATCTTTAAATACATATTAAACAATTTTGAGATGATAAAACCTAGGTAATAATATTTCTCTTCGTAAATGTCAATTATATTGATTCTTTTAATCATAAGAATTTAAGAAGTTTTATTTTGTTTTAATAGATCACTTAGTACACCTACATTGATAAAACTTATACTTGACAACGTTAATTCTTTTAATCAAATTGACAAGGTAAATATTTTATAATTCAATATTCATTATTATTGATCTATTGTGTACATTCAGAACGACAACCACTCACTGAGGGTTATCAATGAGCGCTTTCATCCGATTGACATATTCCGTTAGATCTTAAAGTGTAGAGTAGTCAGATTAAAGAGCTCACTGAGCGTTCACTGAGATTTATTGTCGTTCGAATTAAAATTCTGCAGGAAACTCAAAAATCGGATCTTTTTATTCGATCCTTTCAAGAAAATCATGCTATTGTGAATTACAATAATTCATTCAATTCTCGTAGTTCAACCTTAAATTAAATTAAAAGGACAATCTTTTGACGGTGAACATTTCTGTATTTAAGGAATTCAATATACTTTTTATACATGCTATAATCTTAATATTATATTAATTTAAAAATTATAATGTACTTAATTGCTAGATAAAAATAATTTACTATTTATTCAGTACCTCCAACTAACCTGTTTCAGGTGGAAAAATTTTCACAAACTAATTTTAATGAAAATTCAAACACATTGTCTGAAATTAAAAAACTGATAGCCTATAGTAAAGAATATCTTAGGAAAGTCACAGCCAATGTTAAAAGACAGTTTAAAAATTACGTTAGGAATTAATTTTCAAGATATTCATCTAAAAAGAAGTGATCATTCATAATAAAAAATAATCTAACGCAAAACTTATACTTATCTATTAACTTTCTAGAACTAATATTATGTTTATATATTATATGAAATTGTAAATTATATATTTATTTTTAAAAAAATTATAATATTTTTCAATTTTATAATATTTAGAGTATTTTATTAATAGTCTATGGAAATTATTAATAAATTTTTCTAATACATTAATCTTTACTTGATGATAAATAATTTATATTTATATAATATGTAACATAATACTCTTTGACGTTGTTTGTAAGATATTTTTATAAACTTTGTGTGTGTGTTACTCTCTGATTTATTACATTTAGTTTCAGAGCACTTGTAACTGAACTGTTCAAGTGATATATATATATAATTATTTTTTAGATGTTATATATATATGTATATAGTACTATTGCTTTCTAATAACAAATATCTAAACTATGTGCTTATAGCATTATTATTATTATTATTATTATAGATGTTGATTTGGATTATTTGAAGTAGAAAATATAAGTATAGATAAATAGATAAATAGATAAAATAATAAAGTTATTTTGTAATAAAATGCTAGCTGTAATAAAAATCTTTATTTAAACAGAAGTCATTATTATATAAAATAAACACGTTTCTGTAGATTCCTAATATTTTATAATGTACATAACACATATTTTCTTCGTTTTACACTTTATTTGCAAAAATAATTCCTTAAAGCAATTATCCTCATTAGGTCCAATTTTCAATAAAAATTAAATAATATCAGACATATATATATGCACATAGTCAAAGCATAGAAAAAGAAAACACAAATATAATAGATATATTAATCACATTTCTATCGAATTGCTTTAATGATTTGAATACATTATTCCATTATAAAATATATTGCAAAAAAACACGTTTTTATGTTAAGATATTATCACAAATTTTTCATTGTTGTTTTTTTAATATATGTATATAAACTATAATGTATTATGAAATACTGCTTATTAAATTTAATAATATAAAATAACCTCTACATCAAATAAACTGTAGAACGTAACGCGTTCAATAAAAATTTGTTATAATTATTTAATTTCTTTATAAGAAAATTCTTATCCTTTAATCGTTTATAATTCAAGGATTCTATAAGTCTAGGACATGTTTTTTGACATGACCTTATACAGCATATTTAGATGACATGTACATATGTGATAACATATATTGATATTGTAGTCTGTACTCGAGAACCTTTCAAGACGGTAAGATGACAACTGCAATTAATTACTTACAATTAATTATAAATTAGTCAATTAGGAATAGCAATTGCATGTTAATCTGCATATAAGTAATACAAATTATTTTATTTTTGTTATTTCTCATGTATTTTTCTCGTAGCAATCGAAAATTACCATGTTAATGACGCTACACGTTTTCAAGGAAAAATTAGTGCGTTAAAATAAAATCTTTATTCACTACATAGTTACGAAATCGCAATCACTTATGCTTCAGTTATTTAAAAACAAATTCAAAGTGTTTAATTTTGTTGGTTTAATTTTGAATTACTTTTTAAGTGAGCATAAGCGATTAAAGCATAAGCGATATCATAACAAATTGAATATTGTAAAAAATGATTTACTGTATCAATATACCAATTTTTTCCCGAAAAGAACATTATTATTATAATAATTTGTAGTTATCATAAAAAAATACATGAGAAAATAAGACAATATAACTTCCCTGAATGATTATGAAACATATATGTTGTAATATTTTTTTTATATCAACGTTATAATTATGTATATATTGTTTTATTTCTGATGGTGAATGTATTTTATACATTTTATAAATTTTAATGTATATATATCAATTTTGCGGTTTACATTATAATAAGTTTTATGTTATATATAGTATAATAAGAGAGATTTATGTTATATAATTGATGTACATCTGAGGAGGGTTAATCATACGGTTGAAACATGTAATGTTAATTTGTCGAATGCTAAAGTAGAATTTATAATTGTATTTCATTACTTTATTCGAATTTTTGATAAATTGTTTCTATTTATTTGGCTTTTGCTAGTTCTATTGTATTACATAATTGTATTTTATACAGCCAAATGAAAATAACTTTCTTGAATGTCTAAAATTATCTTTCAAATTTAATAAATTAATCCTTTATCATGATACTTTAAGACAGAATTTTATGAAAATAAAAATGACAAAATTAATTATAAACATGAGTACATTAAAATGTACAGAATATCAAATTTAAAAAAATAATAAATTAAATCAAATTTAAGAAGATATTAATAATTTTTCTAAAATATAGATCGTATATATAATTTTTTAATAAAAATCAAAAGTTATTTTTTTCTTATTAATAACTCTATACTTATATAAAAAAATTAATATAATACAAAGCTTTAGATTTTCAATTTAGACTTCAATATAACTTTAGGCATTATTGTATAATATTATATTTGGTTTTCTTTTAACAAAAATCGCAGATAAGATAAAGAAGGATTCGATATGATAATTCTAAAGTTATTATATATCGGCTTAATATTAGCCGTAAGAACTTCTTCCCTCGGTAATAACTTAGAAATTATTGATCGTTTACCGAACAACACGAAACCAGTTCATTATGATATCGATATAACACCGTATTTAGAAGAAGGCAATTTTACTTTTTACGGTGAATCTAATGTCAAAATCGAGATTTGTTACGTACTGTCAGAAATAAGCTTACACTCGAGAGACTTAGAAATAAACGAAGAGGCAACAACATTGATTAATGACAAAGGTACAGTTCATAAACCGATGAAACATATCCATAACAGTAAAACAAATATTTTGACACTCAATTTCAACAATGCATTATTACCCGGTCTGTACATATTGCATATGAAATTTGCCGGTAATTTATCAGATCCTTCCAAAAAACAAGGTTTTATGAAATTTTCGTACTATCAACAGCACATGTAAGTAAACATTAAAATAAGAAAATATATTTGCAATATATAAACAGTTTTTCTTACTATTTTTTTCTATTTTTATTATTATCTTCATACATAAAAAATTTTCCAGTGAAACATAATTATAATATACTATGAATAGATTAAAATTGTATGTACATTTTAATGTACTTTAAACGCTAACTTCATTTTCAATTAAGTTAAAACGATGGCGTTATGCAGTATTTTGATTTTTAATCTTGTCAAAATTTTTATTATATGTAATAATACAAATTATAGTAAACAATTATTAGTATTCATTAAATTCTTATTTTAAACATGAGTGAAAAATTTGCTTCATTTAAGATATTTTATCAAACAGTAGATGGTTAGCTGTAACACAATTCGCGCCAAATAACGCCAGACGAATGTTTCCATGTTGGGATGAACCAGCATTAAAAGCCACTTTCAACATCTCCGTAATGTGCCATAAACACATAGTAGTGTCAAATATGCCAATACTAGAGCAATACTATGAACAAGAAGATATGATAAGGACATATTTTGAGGCCACTCCTGTAATGTCCACTTATGTCGTAGCGATTGCGGTGTTCGATTTCCTTGTGCTCAACACAAATGAAACATTCAACATCAATAAATGGTGGTTTAAACTTAACTCATCTTTCGCATTAAAAGTAAAATTCGCGTATTGTATTTCTGAAAAAATCTTGGAGATCTTGACTCAATATACCAATAGTTCATTGAAAATACTCAAAATGGACCACATCTTGATACCAGGGTATACTGCAGTTAGCAGTATGGGAAATTGGGGACTCATCACTTACGAGTAATATGGATAATTTATAAAAAATTAAGCTATTATAAAGCTAATCATTGGGTGCATCCAGAAGCACGACCGCTCACTAAGCGCTCAGTGAGCTCTTGTACCTATTTGGTTTATATTTTTAGATCTAATAGAATATATGCCAATTAGATAAAAGATTTCTGGATGCAACTAATGCGAATCTTAGCATTCAAAATTTAGTAATTTAATATTTGTGTCTATCACAGATAACCAGAAAATATATATTTTAGATTGTTTTAAACATATTAATAAACATATTAAAAATGGCTTTCTCATCTTTGCTGTCAATTACATTTATCTTTTTCGATATAAAAGTTATAACATTACTACCTAATCGGAATTATTTGTATTTCAGTGAATCAAGTGTTACCTACGATGATGGCAGAGATCCAACATATAGGAAAATAGAAGTAGTGATGTCAGTAGCACGTGAACTTGCATTTCAATGGTTTGGCAGTTTAGTCACTCCATCTTGGTGGACCCATGTGTGGTTAAGTGAAGGAATTGCTTCGTTCACCCTAACATTCATAATCGAAAAGGTTATTAAATATTATTTATGCAAGGTTGTTTGTTAAAAAATGAATTTTATAGAGAAGTATATTTAAAATAAAAATTATATATACTAACAATAAAAAATTTTTCTAATTAAATCTATTTAAATTCTAATTGAGATAACCGAATTTTTGATTGATTTAATCAGAATCTTTTGGTTTATTCATTTTCAACCAAATCATTCTATTCAGTTAAAATACGAAATATCAATTAAATAAAATGAAGTACCATATTTTTATAAAATCTGTCAAGATAGAACCAAGTACAAATAATGCATGCTTTAGTTTCAAACTAATAGTGAAAAAGTTTGTAACACGTTTATTTTGAGACGGATTATAAAAATATTTTTATATAAATTCTTATTAAAACTTAAAGATATTTTTTTCATGCTTTCCTTGAATTAAAGATTTGCTATTTCAATTTTTTTCTATATATTTGAAAATTACTTAATGTTTAGAAATTGTAAGAATAATTTAATTATTTCATTATGATTATTCGATAAAGGAAGTATCTAAAACTTTTCTTTGAATTTTTAATATTCAGTCAAAGCACTTCTTTTTAGATTTTTAAATTACGGACACAGCATCTACTTCAGATTCAGGACATACAACGATGTTTACTTCAAGATACTGTAGGCTCATTAAATTCTGTCACGTTGAAATTTGACAATACTCTTGATCAATTTTTGTCGCTGTATTCTGTTGAAATTTACAAAAAATGTAAGATAATCTAAATAAAATTAAACTGCTGTTTATCCTGATAGCAATTTACGCGCAAATTGGCAGCAAAATCGATCAGATGTTTGCTACAAAACCGTTGGCTACAAGCCATCTGTGTCTGCATTTGCCTATAGATTTGGTGACAACATTTACTGACATATTTTGCAGCAGATTTGTAGTAAAAATCCAGCAGAGCTTGATGACAGAAGTCGATAAAATGATGCTAACAGTGTGCTTCACGAACGCACTCAGCAGTTAGATTGCACGCACAAGCTGTCAAAATAGGCATTTAAATTTTAAATGACTAGATAAGCGCAGACTCTGCTCGGTTTCTGTTGCAATCTGTCGTCAACTTCTGTCAGCAAACTCTGCTCGCAATCTGCTGTCAGATCTTGTCAGCAGACTTTGCTCGGTTTTTGCTATACCAATCTGCTGCAAAACAAGTCAACAGACATTTTCAATAATTTAGCAGCAGTTTGCTGACAATATCTGGTAATACAGATTCTGTCTATAATTTGTTCTTAATCTGTAATCAAAAATTGTCAGCAGGCTCTGGTCTAAATCTGTTTCGGCAGAGGCTTTGCTACCAGAGGGCTTTAATCTTAATGTGTAGCACAAAGAGAAACGGACATGTTGATTAGTCAACAAATACTTCTTTAGCGCAATACATTTTTCTACATGACATAAATTAATTACATATGTACTTTAAATGTATAATTAATTAATATTTTATGATATGTATTATCGCAGCGTCAGTTTTATTACGCATGTTACAAAATACGATTACCTATGATGTATTTCGAAATGGTCTCATTACATATTTAGCCAGACAGTAAGTGTACATGATAAGCATCATATTATTAATATACATATGTCATAATATTAAATATTACATTATAATTAAAATAAATATATATACAATACTTTTATTATAATACTTCTAATAATATTAATAATGAAGTATATATGTACATGTATAGCATTATTAGAATTTGTATATGTTCGACTTTATAATGTTATTCACTTGTAGCTGTACACTTTGACTCGCATTTAAAAAACGCGCTTTTTTATTGCATATTGATAAATATACATTTTTATATGAATTTTGTATAATATACATAACACATTATAATTATATGATAATGGCGTATGATAAATAGAGTCTATCACGTTTTTATTTAATTATAACTTAATATGATAGTTTAAGTTGTATAAGAAGTTTGTACATATATCTACATATAAAATTACATTAAATATTTATTTAGAATCTTCAATATACATTGCCCCATGTTTGTAAAATTTGTAGTCAGTTTAACTCGGTCACTCCAGATGATTTGTGGAACGCCATGCAAAGTGCTCTAAACGAATCTGATATTCCTCATGAAGATTACAAAATAAAAGAAGTGATGGATACTTGGATGAATCAAGAGCGTTATCCTTTTGTACACGTGGAGCGAAATTATGAAACTGGCGAAGTAACCATATCGCAAATACGTGCCCGGCAATTTGAAGAACCTGAGAATAAAACTACTAAATGGTGGATTCCTATAACTTTCGCTACGCAATCCAATCCGGAATTTTCCAATACTGTACCTCATTATTGGTTACAACCAGATCAACACAATATAAGCTTTAAAATTAACCCAAATGATTGGATTATTGTTAATTTGCAACTTACTGGTAAGTACAAATAAAAAATGTAATCTTTTTATTTAGGTGTTTTAATTTGATTTATTATAAGATTTATATTGCATTTTTATGTATTTATTTAATTTATTTGTCCGTATATACTTTATTGTATAGATAAGAGTTTAAAAGAAATTTCTTTAAAATTTCGTCAAATATTATTTAACGTAAAATAATTTATAATCGCTATATACTTTATTGTAACATTAATATAATACGTTACATTTACGTTTTACATAAAATTTTTTTTTAAATTAAATAAATATGAATTTGAAAATATTTAACTATGTGTGAATATATTTTTATAAATACAATCAAAAGATTTAATAATCCACTAAATAACAAATATATATCTATTATAATAGGATATTATCGTGTTAGTTACGATATCAGAAATTGGCAAAAAATTTCAAATTTTTTAAATACGAATGAATATAGCAATATACACGTTCTTAATCGTGCTCAAATTATTGCTGATTCGCATGCCATGGTATTGGATGATCGACTAGAAGGCCATTTACACCTTCTACTGATAAGTTATCTTAGGCGAGATAGAAATTATGTAGCATGGCAACCACTGTTAGACATTATAGAAACTATGCCGACGCCTCTTTTACTGCCAGAAATGAATCACGTCAAGGTAGGACTTTATATGTATATAAATTAAATTAGATAATATATAAAATAATGCGGTTAATCTAAATTTTTTCCCGTAATATAAATTGGTTGCTTCTTAAATTTGCACTTTTTTTTAAAGCAGATATATTACATATAAATGTTATACTTTTTGTCCCTAGTAATTAAATAAATTTGTTTGTACTTGTCATTGTTTGGATAGCAATAAAGAGAACAATATAAAGTACTGAATAAACAATTACGATGTAGAGGGTTACATTTTATGTGAGCACACAATATTTATTTCAATTAATACATTAAATGCCCAATAAATTATGTTTACTTTATCTATTACGTGGAATATTCCACCATGGGTAATATAAACTGTATTGTCATATCTAATGTGTTGATTACGTGTTTGAATAGTATCAATAAACGACCATATATACATATAATATATCCTGCTAATATATGTGGCTAATGTATTACCGCATTAGCAAACATTACAAGCGCACACACGCGCATACGCGCGCTAGCAGAAGTACACCCACGCACACGCATACACGCTCCCTCACACACCTATATGCGCACGCATGCCATGTCATATATAATTATTATTAATATGAATGTACGCCAATATTTAATAAATTTGCGTAAAGTTATTGTACACTAACCATATCGTCTAGAACCGAATACAATAAATATTCCATAACTCTTTATAGAAACAATACAAGTATCTTCTCCACAATCTTCTTCGGCATATGAATTACGTAGAAAATCCTGATGATGACGATATCACAAAACAAATAAGATTAACTGCCATAAAATGCGCATGTAATCTTGGTATTAAGAAATGCAAGAAAATGACCGCACTTAAATTAAGCAAACATATTGCGGATCCCAATACTTACAAGTAAATTTCTTATACACTTATGATTATCTTGTAAATCGTATTTGTGTGTGCATGCATGTTGATAATTTACAGTCGACATTCTGTTTCTTTAAATTATCAAGATTGGATATTTTCTCTTTTCACTTCCGTTCTTGTTCAATGATAACGTAATAGTAGACTAAATATGTCGATGCGTCCTAGTGAGAAATGACAATGGAATCGATGTCGAATTGATGATTTCGACATCGACATCAATTCGATGTCGACTTTATTATCATTTCTCACTGGGATGGGAGATAAGTACATCTAATGACAAATTGCATTACCGACGTATCTTCTGAGATTTTGTTTCTGCATTGTATTTATTATCATGTGATGACAAAACAAGTGTTTTACACTACAAGTGTTTTACACTACAGTGCAAAACAGTAGAGCAGAATGAAAATTAAATTTTACGAAGTTATGATTGTTTAATACAGCAAGATTGTGGATACAAAAATACAGAATGTGATAAAATAGAAATTTGTCTGTTGTATGAAATATATGTATCCTTTCTTGATAAATATACATTTTAGACTTCGACGAGGGGAAAGATTTCTGTATTGTACTGGTATGATAGCAGCCAATAGGACTGTTTGGGATAGAATGTTCGAATTATATCTAAATGGAAAACTAACACAGCAAGAAAACAGATTATTGAAAGGTTTGAGTTGCGCTGAAGATCCTGATATCATCATAAATTATTTAAATATATTAGCGTTAAATACATCATTATTCCGCGATAATGTGTATTCTGATGTCTTCAAAGGTATTCTTAAAAGACATGTGCACAACGATAAAGTCCTTAAATACATATTAAATAATTTTAACATTATAAAACCTAGGTAATAATATTTCTCTTCGTAAATGTCTACTATACTGTTTTTTTTAATTATAAGAATTTATTAAATATAAACATATTTTATTTTGATTTAACAGATCACTTAATGCACCCGCAATGATAAAACTTATTCTTGAAAACGTTTATTTTTTCAAACATATTGACAAGGTAAATTTTATAATTCTATTTTACAGTTATTAATCTAGTGTGTGCGTTCAGAATGATAAGAACTTACTGAACGCTCTCTTTGACTAGCATATTCCTTTAGATCCTAAAGTATAGACCAACCAGATAAAAGAGCGATAAGTGAGCAATTGTTGTTGTAAAATGTATGAATTTAAGAACTAAAGTTCTTTAAGTTAAAGTTAAGATTAAAAAAAAATCGTCGAATGAGGTCATCGCTGAAATAAAGACCTATTTTGCAGAGTTCGATAAATCGTATTTTTCGAAGGAATTAGAAAATGGCAGCGTTGGGAAAAGTGTATCCATCTAAAAGGGTATTACGTTAAAAAATAAAAAATTTTTGTAAAAAACTTGCGTCTTTATTACTAACACGGGTACTTATATTAATTGCCTTCGTACTGCAAAAGTTTCTTATAATAATTAGTATTTAGAATTATAGAAATTTTAAGGGTTATTTATCAAGATTCCATTATTAAATATAACAAATTACAGAAATAGGAAATCAAAAATGGTGTCCTCGATATTTAGTTTTATACGTAGGATTGTAGTAAACGAATTTTTTATTGAAATGAATCTGAGCATGCTCTGTAAAACAAATTGACTACGATTTCTGAATGTATTTATTCATCAAATGAAAAACGTGAATAATGGCAAATTCCAAATGTCTGATCCAAAATGTTTAAGTTCGATTAAAATCACATATTTAATACATGTCATAATAAGATAAGTAGGCCATTATTTGACGTTTTCTATTGCGCACTGCTAAAGTAAGACAAAATTGAAAAAATTTTAAAAATTCCGAAGCAATAGTATTATTAACAACTGATAATTATTTATTTTATCAGATGAAAATAGTTTACTTGATCATTTTACCAAAAAAAAAAAGATAAGAAAAACAACAGCGAGAACACGGATGGGTACTGTTGACATTATTGTTTATCTTTTTTTATTATTTATGATGTAATATTTTTTTTCTTAATTTTGCGTTTACAGTATTTTTTTATTGTTGAATATTTGAAGTATTATAAAAAATGGCTTAATATTTTTCGAATCGTACAGGAAACAATTTTCAGATTTCATGGTTTTTCTCATAATTGAACACGCTAAAGTTTCATTTTTGCCCAATATGTAAACATTCGTTTTGTATAGATGACTTTTATTAGTACTAATTATTATGAAAAACTTTTGCAATATGTTCAATTAATGATAAGTTCTTACATAACAAAAAATCTATTTTCCTTGCATTTTTGAGATACAAAACTACATATTTTTACTATTGCATACGGGTTCCAAACAATATTTTGTGGTTAATTGAGGTTCCACAGAGAATAAAAAATCGAACCATTTTATCTGATACCTTCAAGAAAATTATCTTATTATGGATTAATAATTTATTCAATTCTCACTGTTTATTTTAAATTAAATTATAAAAGATCAATCATTTTACGGCATACATAAATTTCCGCAATTAAGAAGTTAAATATATTAAGGAATTCAATAAATTTTTTATACATGCCACATCTTAATATTATGTATACTTATATCCCAACACGTAAATAAATTACAAATTTTAATGTATCGAATTGTTGCATAAAAATAAATTACTACTTGTCTCGAATTAATTTGTTTTAGGTGGAAAGATTTTCACAAACTAATTTCAATAATGATTCAAAGACTTTATCTGAAATTAAAAAACTAATAACCTATGGTAAAGAATATCTTTGGAAAGTTATAGACAATGTTAAAAGAAAATTTGAATCCAAAAAATTTTATAACGAGAATCTATTTTCACGATATTCACCTAGAGAGAAGCGATCATTCATATATAGGATCAGAAGATAATCTGATGCAAAACATATATTCACCTATATCAACTTTATTATAATAATAATACGACATGTTTATCTATTATATCAAATTGTAAATAATTTATTTTCAATATTTTAAAACTTTGTAATATCAAGTATTACAATTAAGTATTATTATATTATATATATTAATAGATTAGGAAAGCTATTAAGAAAAAATCTTTTGACACATTAATATTTAATAAATGACAAACAATGTTATTGTATTATGAAATGTAATATAATCATTGACGTCTATTGTGAGATATTTTTATAACCTTTATAAATCTGATTTTTTTACATTTAATTCAGAACATTTGTTATTAAATTGTCTGAAGTAATAAATATATAATTTAATACATTAATATGTATAGCTCAATTTGAAAAATAAAAATATAAAACAAGACGGACTTTTAGAGCCAAGCCAGATGTTATGTGCTAATAATTATATAAACATTTATTTAGTATATCATATACAAATAATTAAATGTTTCCACTTTTACATATAGTCCTCCTCAGTGATATTATTAAATTAATCAAAGTTTCGTACATATAACATTAAAAATATAAATTAAATATAAATATTTAACACTATATTTAACACTAATATTAGGGTAAACCCGGTATATACGCCGCGTCAGGAAATACACCGCAGAAGTAAAAAAAAATAGAAGGAGTGGGGATAATTTTCCGTCAATTACTTTGTTACATGCCTTTATGGTATATTAGTATTATGTTATCATTTCAGTTCTTTACTGTTAATATTAATGAAATTATTGCGAGTTAAATCGATTTTTTACTGTAATAAGTAGTGCCATCATAATTTATAATCTACATAAAATGATTATTATAGAGCGTGTAAAAGACTTAGTGGTTATTTTGCAATACATATGTGTAGAGGAATAGTAAAGCATGTTGTATAGCAAAATACAAGTGCTTTGCTCCTGTATTGTTTGTTTAATTAGTTGTCATATATATCCCATCTATTTGGGATATACGGCATTTTTAACGAGCGGGATGCTGTACCGCAGCACAGACGCTCTATTTAAGAAGTTTTTGTTAATTCTAACAATTATACATTGCATTAATGTATAAATGTTGATAAATCTTAAACGATTAAAGATTAATTTCAAAGATTTGAAGCTATTTAAAAAAATTGTATTTAATCCTATTTGTATTCCAATTTTCATTCTGAACAATAAAAATTGTCATATATTAATAAACAATGCAA
>NW_017277452.1:0-654 GCF_001594065.2 Cyphomyrmex costatus | reverse complement strand
GCCCTGTTTAACCCCCCCCCCCCCCTATGGGATAAATGGCAAAAATGCAGGGGTTTGAAAAAGTTACTTTTTAATATGGAAAATAAATTATATTGGATTTCTAATATTTTTTTTACAGTAGTAGATGATACAAAGTTTTTATTTGTATAATTAATTTTCTTTAAACATAATAAATAATAATTGATAAATTAAGTTTTCGATAGGTGCGGCGTATATACCGGGTTTATCCTAATATTTCACTTTTCTTATTGATAGAAAATATCACTCAGGGTTATGATCTACACAATATATGTCAAGGTGAAGGTCATCGGACTGTCTGATCCTTTATTCAGCCGCGATCGTTGTTCGTTCGGTGTTCGTTCGATAGGTGTATACGCGGCTTTCGTCATATTTACCTATTAAACTGTAAATGGTGGTTCCCCGTTAATGGCAGCCGCTACTTTTTCATTCTTCAAGATTGTCATATGATTTTCTTCAATATAATGTACTTTTACTACATTTTGAGTTACCTTAAATAATTACATACATTGTTAATAACAAATTGTGTTAAATCTAATTAAGTACAAATTAAATCAACATTTTTTAATTACCTTGTGCAAGCCATAATCCTTTTCATATGTTGGTATATTTAACGTTTTTGTACATTTTAGCAAT
>NW_017277451.1:1573687-1618621 GCF_001594065.2 Cyphomyrmex costatus | reverse complement strand
CTAAATTATGGGAAATATTATAGCTTTGTTTCAATGTTAAAAAAATTTATTTTTTGATGAATCCTGTTTTATATATGTACATATGCTCATACACGTGTGCTCGGATGCACACACGTAGTACGTACGTATGTATGTACATACGTACGGACATACATACATAAATACATTATATACATATATATGGTGTTCGATAAATTTCGACAAACTGCTTTTGTGTAAATAAAACAGACTAAATTGAATAAAAAAAAGTCTTCTACCATTTTATAATTTTTAAGTACAATGTCTATATAAGCGATGCATACAACAATTTTAAGGTATCTTAGAGAGTTTTTCAAGAAACATGTTTAAGATTATAAACACCCTTCAAGGAAATCTTAATATTGTCTTACGTGTGCAATGTTAGAGTCATATTTAGCTATCTTCAAAAATTAATATCTTATTAATTGTTGCAAAAATTTTTAAATGATACAGGATTTTTTTATTTAGTTTAGTCCGCTCTATCTGTGCATGAAATGTTTTGCAGCTATTTGAGACACCGTATGCGTGTGCATGTGCGCGCGTATGTGTATACATACATATTTTTTTACATTTATTGCTATTTGTTAATATAGCCGGAGCATTATGTTTCTCATTTACTTGAACATGAAGGAAAAGGCTCATTATTATCGGCTTTGAATTCCAAGGGATGGTGTAACTCCCTAGTATCCGGAAAACGTCTTGAAGCCAGAGGCTTCAGTATTTTAATTATTAGTATTGATTTAACCGAAGAAGGTATTAAGCATATCGAAGATGTTGTTCTACGGGTATTTCAGTATATTAATATGCTTAAGTTGAAAGGACCAATCAAATGGATCTATGATGTAATTGACGAAATAAATTATAATTTTATGTAGACTGTTCAGAAAATTATGCTATCATAATTTACCAGACATTTTGTGCTTCAATATCGTATATTAAATATAAAATAACATGTATTTTGTACATTTGCAGGAATATAGAGATATTGCGAATATGAACTTTCGTTTTGAGGAGAAGTTTTCTCCTTGTAATTATGTGAAATTTACGGTTCAAGCGTTGCAACAATTTCCCGTGAACGAAATTTTGTGGGCGGAATATATTTATTCTGAATGGCGACCGGACTTGATTGAAGAAATAATGACATATTTAACACCGCAAAATGTTAGGATTCACGTGGTTGCAAAAGCATATGAAGATATAGCGGATGAAACTGAAAGGTGGTATGGTACTAAATATAAGAAAATGAAAATATCCAAGAAAACAATGGAAATGTGGAGCTCCGCTGCCTTTAACGATGACTTGAAATTGCCTCCCAAGAATAAATTTATAGCAACTACATTTGATATCAAGCCAGAAACTAATGTAATTAAAATTATCATTTTTTTATAATATTAATTCTTGATCACATTGTGATATTCAAAGCAAAATATCGATGGAGCGTGAACTATACCGTAAAGTTTGATATGAAATAGAATTTAATTAAATGTTAGAATAGCTTAAAAAAATTCTGTCTTCTTTATACATGTATATTTATACATGTATATAGTTTTTATGTAGTGATAGTAATTATGTGTAAAAAGTGTTTGTGAATGTATATTTCTGTATTATTATAACTTTACAAAAATATATGCTGAGGTTTAAAGATTGGTAAGTTTGCACAACAGAAAGCTAAGAGATTGTAATACAAATAAAAAAGTGCAATGCAATAATTTTGACTTTGACTTGTTTTTGCAAATGAAATTGTCTTTTGTCCTACTGTATTTGATCTTATGTATATGCATATGTTTGCATGTCATCGCATATATTAACAGGTATAAATTTTACAGATAGAAAAGTTTCCTATTATTTTGGAGGACACATCATTTGTTAGACTTTGGTATAAAAAAGATGATGAATTTCTTGTGCCTAGAGCAAAAATGATTTTTTGTTTTGTCAGGTATGTATTAAGTGATTGTATGAGATACAAAATATGGATCAGTAGATCAGGCTGTTGAGAGTCAAACGTGGTTCTTATTACGTAATTGTCTATTTATTCATAAAAATCTTAAATGTTTCGACTCACTTTGGAGTCATCTTCAGCATACATAATCTCTATACATCTTTGAAATTACGTAATAAGAACCACGTTTGACTCTCAATAGCCTGATCCACTGATCCATATTTTTTGTTTTTGGAAAATAAGAGAGTTCGTAAGAAGATTACACTTGTATTTGTATGAGATACGTTGCTGCTATAATTGATTAATGTAATATTGTGTAAAGCCCGATCTACAATTGCGTAAATGTAGTTGTAAAAATTGACCAATTACAGTTGAATACGAGCAGAACATTCAACTGTGATTGGAAGATTCTTACAACTACGATCACTTCCAACTACGTTTATGCAATTGTAGATCAGGCTTAATACCGAATGTAATATTGTGTAGTACCAAAATATTTTTAAATGAAATTTTGAAATATTCTGACAACTTAAACAATTTTAATTATTAATTAACATTATGATAAGATTAGATATTAATGTGCATAGAAAATAATATTAATAAGTTGGTTATTACTGAAATTACATATTTTAAAAAAATAAATTTAATTTTGCAATTATGATTCTTAAAATATTGTTATTTAAAGATGAGAATTAAATATAATCTTTTATAACAAAGAAATATTTTTCCGGGATTATATATAATGTTTGTTTTTTTTCTAATTTATAGCCCATTTACCTTTCTGGATCTCCTTAGTTACAATTTAACTCACATGTTTATTAATCTGTTTTGTGATTCTCTTACCGAATATACATATGCTGCTGATTTAGCTGGTTTACAATGGGAAATTTTTAATTCTGAATATGGAATAACAGTGAGTATACATCATATAATAAGTAATAAAATATAATGTATATTATTTAAATAAATTTGAATGTTTATTTGAATAAATTATTGTTCAATTTGTTATTATTAGTAACGTCTAAAACAAACATTATTTCACGCATATGGGTAATTCTTTTACAAACCGAACGGATTTTGATGAAAATTAATCGGCACCTCTTCGATTTGACTGAAACTTTTTTTACGGATCCTATGTCGAAAAAAAAGAGATACGTGTCCGAGGAATTTTGTTTTATTTGCATATTTTCGATAATGCAAGTGATCGAACATTTGAGAATGGCAAGTTTTTTGGCTTGGAGACTCATCTTCATAAATTCATAGGTCCGAATCTTTAAGAGCTACAAAATTTTCACCAATTGCACTTTTGTAGCTGAAGGACTGAACTGTAAGAAAAATTTTTTTTTAACAAAAAATAGTAACAAATTTATATTGTTATTAACAATTTAATTGTTTAAATCGATTTTTAACAAACGCCCCCAAAACGAATCAAGTTTTTAGTATTTTTATCGCATTCTCCGTCAAATTTTACGTCAAAAACATGTTTTTAAAATATGGTACCTTTTCAATTATTATTGTTAAAATATTAATTTATATAGCGCGGAACGGCCCAAAAAACGATTTTTTGCTAATAAAACGAAATCTGTAACTCGTATCAAAAAAAGTTAAATGTAAAAGTTGTAGATAATTGACAGATCTACAACTTTTATCGAAAATTTTTTTTGACATAACCTCAAAATTTTAAATTAAATTGCAAAAAATGTTAAATTAAATGTTAAATTAATGTGGTTATTCCAATAAAGTACATATTAAATATTAAGAAGTATTACTTTATTTTTTATTACGTGATTTTTTTAATGTACTAAAATATTTTTTTATCATCTATTATTATTTATCAAAGTCTTTCATGGCAGTGGTGGCTAATACAACCAACAGGGCGATATTACATGACGCACTGGATAGATTTTTTTTTTCAAAGCTTGATAATAATTTTTTTTTCAATCAAGATTGGTTTTCTAACATGTCAGGAGATTCGATTCGAAATTAATTACCCATAAACTTTTTTTTATGCAAATTGTCAAGAAATAATTGTTACAAAGCTGATTTTTAAAATTTTTTGCAATTTAATTTAAAATTTTGAGGTTATGTCAAAAAAAATTTTCGATAAAAGTTGTAGATCTGTCAATTATCTACAACTTTTACATTTAACTTTTTTTGATACGAGTTACAGATTTCGTTTTATTAGCAAAAAATCGTTTTTTGGGCCGTTCCGCGCTATATAAATTAATATTTTAACAATAATAATTGAAAAGGTACCATATTTTGAAAACATGTTTTTGACGTAAAATTTGACGGAGAATGCGATAAAAATACTAAAAACTTGATTCGTTTTGGGGGCGTTTGTTAAAAATCGATTTAAACAATTAAATTGTTAATAACAATATAAATTTGTTACTATTTTTTGTTAAAAAAAAATTTTTCTTACAGTTCAGTCCTTCAGCTACAAAAGTGCAATTGGTGAAAATTTTGTAGCTCTTAAAGATTCGGACCTATGAATTTATGAAAATGAGTCTCCAAGCCAAAAAACTTGCCATTCTCAAATGTTCGATCACTTGCATTATCGAAAATATGCAAATAAAACAAAATTCCTCGGACACGTATCTCTTTTTTTTCGACATAGAATCCGTAAAAAAAGTTTCAGTCAAATCGAAGAGGTGCCGATTAATTATCCGTTCGGTTTGTAAAAGAATTACCCATATACATAAAATATTGCTTATTCAGAAATTGTTTACTTCTTATTTTTAATTATTCGTCAGATGCTCAATTTTATTCCTATGTAATAATGTGTGTCAACTGTTTTATAAAAATACATTCGTAATTTAAAGAAAGATCAATTCTTTTTATAGCTCTTTATAAGTGGTTATGACAATAAACAACATGTGTTATTAGAAAAACTCATGGATCGAATGATAAATTTTAAGGTTGATCCAAAGAGATTTGAAATCCTAAAGGAAGAAGTATGTATAATAAATACAATCAATATTTTTAATTTTATTAAGCAGCATATTTATGTAGAATTACTATAGTTTATTAGGGACTTGAAAAACTTTGCTACTGAACAGCCTTATCAACAAGCTGTTGATTATCTTGCAACTCTATTAGTAGAGCAATCTTGTTTTGAGGAAGAATTACTAGAAGCTACTGCCTGTAAGCATAAAAGAGAACTTATATTTTTTGAAAACATTATTTTCTCTCTGTCTCTCTCTCTCTCACACACACACACACATACACACACACACACACACACACACACACACACGTTTCTTTTAGTTTTTAGGATAATTACAGCACATATTAATGACATATAATTTAATGATTAAACGAACTTACCTGTAAGTGAAGTTCTATCATAATTGTATGAAGCGCCTCTTCCGAAAGATAACACGTAGTACTCATCAACTCTATGCCGGGGCGCCACAAGCTTCAAAGTCAAACAGTCCCCCATCTACCATCACCGTTCAGGCGTCGTCATTCTATTCAAAGTCCAGCCGCAGCCAAGACCCAATTCACACTCTCGGGGTCCGACGATATCGGACATGGGCAAAGGGAGGGACCTTATCTTTCGGAAGAGGCGCTTCATACAATTATGATAGAACTTCATTTACAGGTAAGTTCGTTTAATCATTAAATTGTATTTTGCGTCTCTTCCTCAAGATAACACGTAGATGTTGAAAGATGGATGCGGCTACCCAAATATAAATAGAACTTTCGGGCCTTATATCGTATTTAATTGGAAAAAATAAATTTGCACAATCCTTTTTTACGATACAGTATAATACCCTTAATTTAAACCTCTAGAATAGCCTGTCCGAATGACCTTGAGTCTTGAATGATAGGCCTATCGTAAAATCTAGCGAACGTGGATGAATCTTTTGTCCAACCTGCCGATTTCCGAATAATATCCATGTAACGCCCTTCCTTTTAGCAGCGGATGTAGATGCATGCCTCGTGCTATGCGCTGAGAAAATCTCCGTTTTAATGCCACTTTTGTGTAACATGTCCTTTAGCCATCTGCTTAAGGTCTGAGCCGAACTCTTTTGAATGGCTTCTTGAATGAAATGAACAAGGCGTTCGCCTTGCCCCTAAGATCTTGGGTTCTCTTAAGATACAACTGAAGAGTCCTAGCTGGGCAAATATTCGGATCCTCCTTATAGAAGGGTAAGACTATTAATGGTTGCTTTGACCCTGGTCTAGAAGTCTTAACTCTATCCGGAATCTTAATTTCGATCAAATCCTCTTTAATGACAATGTTCCTAATATCTATTAATAATAAGGTTTGGATCCTTTGACCAGTTACTAAGGCTAGCAATGTAACTAACTTTTTACTGAGTCTATCTAAGAGTAAATCATCATTCGCCAAATCTTTAAAAAATTCTAAAACAATCTTTGGATCCCAAGTGGAGTCGTACTTCGGTTCTGATGGTCTCAACCTAGCTAAGCCTCTGAAGAACCTCTTGACACTTTCATCTCTCCCAATTTCCGGCCCTCAGATAAGGGAGATCGCTGATCGAATGCAATTAAGAGAGCCATATGACGCACCCTTTTCAAACTCTTCGGACAAAAATCTAATAATATCTGGCATCTCCGCTCCATACCAGGACAACTTGTTAGTCACACAAAAGGACCACCATTTTTTCAGGGAACAATCATATTGTTTAAGCGACGATTCGCTTATGGAAGCCATAGAGATCTTCATGGCTTCTTCTGGGATTCCCTTTGTTAGAAATGCTTCCCTGATAATTTCCCTACCATCAGGGTAAGTTTTCTCCACAGAGGGTGCGGCTCCCTGTCCAAAGAAAGTAAAATATTTTTGTTAGGTTTAAAAACTAACGGATCCGATTCCAGCATTGAGAGGAATAAGGGAAACCACGGCTGCGCCGGCCACAGTGGTACCACTACTATACCTTCCGCATCATCCGTTCTGATCTTTTGAAGAACTTTAGTGACTAATATAAAAGGTGGAAACGCATAAAAAAAGAACTCACTCCAATCCAAGGTAAAAGCGTCCGGAGCTATTGCGCCAGGATCTCTTATCCAGGAGACATAATCTCTACATTTTGCATTAACTCTAGATGCAAATAAGTCTATATCCGGATGACCCCATTTCTTCAGAATTTCACAAAAAGCTCTTTTTGATAGTTGGAACTCCGTTTCGCTTCTTAACCTCCTTGATTCAAAATCTGCCTCCGCATTATCTTTGGACGAAATATATGATGCGAAAATGAATAAACCACGTTCTTCGCATCATTTCCAGATGGACTTAGCCAGGCTACTGAGTTCTTTGAATCTCACACCACCCATGCGGTTTATGTACGAGATGGCCGCGGTGTTATCGATCCTTAAAAGGATATTACCATTTCTGAGTTCGGAAGCGAAACACTTGAGACCAAAAAAGGCTGCAAGAAGTTCCAAACGATTAATGTGAAGTAACTTATCCTTATTGTCCCAAAAACCATGTGTTCTATCGTCACCGCACGCTACCCCCCAACCGGAACGAGAGGCGTCAGAAAAAATAGTTAGTTTGTACTCGCGACTCGCGATACTCGAAACTCTATCCAAAATGTTCTGTTCCCACCATAACAGATCTTCCTGTAAGTTCTGATTCAAACGCATAACTGATTCATAGTTACCCTTGGCTTCTATTAAGGCTAAATATTTTTTCCTCTCGAAAATCTTAATGTGTGCCCAACCATATTAAATAGCCGGGCAGCAAGATACTAATAAACCTATTAGGCGTGCGAAGTCTTTAATTTTACATTTTCTTAACTTCTTGAACTTCCTTACTTGGCCCTGAATCCTTTCTCTCTTTTCCTTTAGTAACTCTAATGTCATTGAATGAGAGTTCAGAACAAATCCAAGAAATGTACACCTCTGTGACGGAATCTTGCAACTCTTCTGCTCATTAATTATAAAACCCAAGCTTTCTAATAACTCTACCGAAACCTTTATATTATCTAAGCATTCAGCCTGAGAATTACCAAAAAGTAATAAATCTTCCAGATAAATGACTGAAAGATATCCTAAATTACGTAAATAACAAACTACTGGTTTCATGAGCTTTGTGAAAACGTAAAGAGTCGTATTTAAGCCAAAGGGTAAGCAATTCAATTCATAAAAAACTCCTTTAACTGAAAATCTTAAAAATTTCCTGCAACTTTGCTCAACGGAGACCAAGTAGTAAGCATCTTTGAGATCCAGCTTACTCATGAAAACATTAGGACTAAGCAGATTGCACGCTGTCCTGATGTCTTCCATTTTAAAATGATCCGTCTCAATAAAATCATTTAACTCCTTAAGGATAAGAATTAACCTGACCTGCTCGATCAGTCTGGCTTGGGGATTAAGAAAATTCCGGACAAAAATTGGTCCTTACATGGATGGCAGCGACTAATAACCCCCTTTGAAAGTAATTTCGCAACATGCTCACGAATTTCCGCTTGCTCCTCTAGGGACCATGAAGGATTTTTAAGAACCTTTTCCTGCAAAACTGACCTCGAAAAAGGAATAGTGTAACCCTCAATCCAACTCAAGATTCTGGACTCGGAGGCTATAGTTTTCCACTTTTCTAAGAAAAACTTTAGCCTACCCGCTGGTCTATTTACCTCAGCTACGACTAAGTCTTCTTCTGTTGGCTGTTCTGGGCCGACGAACGTGATTGGGCGTTGTCGCGCGTTGTTGCGTTCTGATTGGCTACAATCTTCTTGCTGGACTGATTCTGATTGTAGAATCTGTTCCGATATCCGCCCGACGTCATCGTCTTGAAGGGTTGACGCCGAGGCGGGCCCTTGAAGTTTTTTGACTTCCCCGAGGTTTTCGGTTTCGCTTTTAAATCCTTGCTCGATTTTTCAATGGTCTTTGCCGTTTTAAGTCGGTCTCCTAATTTCTGACCAAAAAGCCATTCTCCTGCTGTCGCTGATTCTAACGTCTCCTTTTGAGAACTGCTAATTGAGGTGAGAATCAGACTCCTACGAGTCAAGGACTCGTCTCTCTGCAAGTCTGCCAACAATCGTGCCGCATCGCTAAGTTTCTTGACTAACGATATCTGGACAGGAGATAATTTCTAATCTTCGTTATCGCCCTTGCTATTCTGTATAACCTCGGTGATAGAGCTACCCAATAAGGCAAGGCAAGCCGTGATCTTCTTTTGCTTATCTATGATACGATTATTCCGCTTTACTGCTGTCTCGTCCAAGGAAACTTTGAGTTCTTCATTAAGTTTCGGCGGGTCGATCACCACGCAAATGTTTGGGGGTGTGTGATCTTTAATGAGCTTTTCTCTCTCCTTCTTGGGCAGCCCTTTCTTTAAAATATCCTCCAAACGAATCGCCACGCTTTTTGGAATGGCCGGGTCTAACACTCTCTCCTCTGCCACACGACTACCAATAGCTTCCAAAATTTCTACTTCCAAATCCTCTGTAACCGCTTTCTCATTAGATGTAGTAGTACCCACCTTCTGCGTGTTAGCAGAGGAATCTTTCTCCTCTGCTTTTGGCGGCAGTTGATCCTCTGTAGATGCGTGGACATCCGCCTGAACCAATACAGTGTGGCTAATCGGTTCAGGATCTCTTGGTACAATCAGAGAACTTATCTCGGAAGAGACTTCCGGTACCTCCGGAATGAAGTATTCCTCTGGCGAGAGAGAATGATTATAGCGATTCTCAGAACTCTGAGACAAATGATCTGCTTGTACGTCATCCAAACTTGATCGCTCTCTAAAGTCCGAGTTTCTAGATCTCGAATCATGGTTTCCTAATAATATGAAAACAGGAAAAAATTTATATATATATCCAATCATATATATACATTAAGGTATACACCTAAATATGAGAGCCTATGTATATGGTACATGTGAAAATGTTCGTAACATACGAACTTCTAACAATTGATAAGATCGTTTGCTAGAATATGTGCATTATGCACCTAAGGCCTTCTAATGTGATTCGTCTGAGACAATACTCGCCTACAGGTAAAAGCCTGTGGCCCGTCTATAGGTTAGAGCCTATGACGTGACGAAATTATGCCAGCTCAACGCTCGCCAACAAGTAAGAGCCTGTAGCCCGTCTATGACGGGACGGAATCCCACAAGCATAACGCTCGCCTACGGGTAAGAGCCCGTGGCTCGTCAATAGGTTAGCGCCTATGACGAAATCTCCCGAGCATAAAACTCATCCACCGGCGAGAGCCTGTGGCTTGTCCTATGACACGACAACGAGCACGCAACGCGTGCCTGCAATTATTTTGCCGACAATAAACTGCGTAAAAAACAACTTTACGTGGCGTAGATGCGGGAAGTTTTCACTAGAATCTTTGCTTAACCTAAAAACCTTACTTACTCAAATTTTTTCTCTTCCCACGGTCGTTGTATTTTTTAAATTCTTTCATCAACCGTCTCATCTTCCTTTCCAATCTATTTTCCTTAGAACTTCCCGAACTATCGCTTCTATATTTTCTTTTTCCCATCTTTATTTCTGGTAAGACGGAAAAATGATGTGGTTACCTCGGCACAAAGAAAAAGAATGACGACGCCTGGACGGTGATGGTAGATGGGGGACTGTTTGACTTTGAAGCTTGTGGCGCTCCGGCATAGAGTTGAGGAGTACTACGTGTTATCTTGAGGAAGAGGGGCAAAATACAATTAATATTTCTATGATATATAGATTTAAGTGTTGAAGGACTACAGAAGTTTATACCACAGCTATTCAGTAAGGTGCACGTGGAATGCTTAATATATGGTAACGTGACTAAAACAGAAGCTACATATATACGTAAATTAATTGAGTCTAAGTTAACAACTGGAGTGCCCAACATAATACCCTTGTTAGAAAAGCAACTGTTATTATTCCGTGAAATTAAACTAGAAGATGGTAAGGATCCTCCAGACTGAGGGGTTGGATATTAGACTAACAACCTAATTTCGAAAAAATCTATTATTACAGATACCTCATAAGAGGTAGACCTTGTCCCATCTTGGAATGTTGTGCCATTGAATGGAATAAAATATATATGTTTTTTTACAGGTTGCCACTTTCTGTTCAGAGCAGAAAATAATTCACATAAAAATTCTTGTACAATGGTATATTATCAAACTGGTTTACAATCAACGGAGTCGAATATGCTCTTAGAACTCTTAGCACAAATCATTGAGGAACCTTGCTTCAATACCTTAAGAACGAAGGAACAATTAGGCTACACAGTATTTAGTGAAATACGTAGAACAAGTGGAACACAAGGCTTGCTAATCATTGTACAAAGTGATAAACATCCACAATATGTCGAAAAACGAATTAATTTATTTTTAGACTACATGTTGGTGAGTATAATATTTTTCATGATAAAAAATATTATATATTTGTGTTGGAAACAGTCCATTTTTTGTTAATCGTTTGTATCGTATTTTTTAACACATATTCATGTATTAATTTAATATAATAGTTATGTTATTTAAAAATTTTGTATTAAATTGATATTTATTAGTGCCAAAATAACATAATTTATTAAGTGAACAAGTAAAATAATATGTTTTAAAATGTAAATTCTAAGATAAATGAATGAAATACGTAATTGAGAATATCATAAATATTAATTGTACTAAAAAAAATTCTTTTTACAAACTGTCAATATTACCCACCTTTTTCATGATTGTTTTTTCTATAGATAATATTTATGTTGTTTTCTAATATATTCATTTTATGTTAAATAAACACAAAAATTTAAGTAGACTGTTTGGGACAAGTAACATTTATTATATTCGACATAAATTTCCCAATAATGGCCCATATTTAGAAAAATTAGGGCGCTAATATACTATAGCTATAAATAGTTTACGTTATGGATACTATAGAATTTTAGAAATAAAAGCATGCTTTTATGGATGAAAACACGTTCTGAATACGACTTAATGTATAATAATATACAGGATGTCATGTAAATTTTTTTTCCATTCCTTTTGTGTAGACAGAGCGGGCTGAACTGTATCGAAAGATTCTCTACCACTTTGCAATTTTCGCAATGGTTAACAAGATATGAATTTTTAAATATAGTGGACTCAGTTTAGTCCGCTCTATCACAAAAGCGATGGAAAAAACTTACGTAACACCCTGTATAGTATGTGAATGCATGAACATAGAACTACATTTTCTTTACATATTTATTATATAATATCTTATAATACATTATAATTAAATATATTGCTCAATTTTTTGTGATAATACAAATATTTTTATTAAATTTTAAATTACTAATAATTCCAGAATCACATATCTACCTTAACAGAAGAGCAATTTGAAAAATACAAGAAAACTTTAGCTACATCACGTTTAGGAAACCCAAAAAGGTTAAGTGCAAGGTGTACCATATATTGGAATGAGATTATAAACCAACAATATAACTTCGATCGAGTCAATATCGAAGTGGCTTACTTAAAGACAATATCACTGCAGCAATTACTTAATTTCTTTAAGGTAATCTATTTACTCTTATACAGGGAGGGGCATTTAAAACAGGTCACCTGAATAACTCGCTTGTTTTTGACAATAGAAGAAAAAGTGTCAAAGAAAAGTTGCTTGGTTTCGAGGGGCACATAACGTGATGTCAATAATTGCTTTTTGGTGGAGGCGCTAAAGAGATATGAAGGTTACCTCCACTTTTTTAAATGGAATTATGTAATTTTTTTCAGATAACGTGATTCGTCTAATTATTTTGCATCTAAAAGTATTAAGGTAGAGATACCAAAAAACCAATAGTTTTCGAGATATTTTACACTTTATTTTTATACATATTGACACAAAATGTTAAATAACTCGTAAACTGTTGACTTTTTGATTATCGTACCTTAATACTTTTGTGAACAGAATAATGAGATAAATCAAATGGTGTAAAGAAAACACATAGTTGCTTTAAAAAAATATGTATACAAAATGGATAATTTTTTAAATACGCAACTATGTGTTTTCTTTACACCATTTGATTTATCTCATTATTCTGTTCATAAAAGTATTAAGGTACGATAATCAAAAAGTCAACAGTTTACGAGTTATTTAACATTTTGTGTCAATATGTATCAAAATAAAGTGTAAAATATCTCGAAAACTATTGGTTTTTTGGTATCTCTACCTTAATACTTTTATATGCAAAATAATTAGAGGAATCACCTTATCTAAAAAAAATTACATAATTCCATTTAAAAAAGTGGAGGTAACTTCATATCTTTTTAGCGCCTTCACTAAAAAAACAATTATTGACATCACATTATGTGCCTCTCGAAACCAAGCAACTTTTGTTTGACACTTTTTCTTCTATTGTCAAAAACAAGCGAGTTATTCAGGTGACCTGTTTTAAATGCCCCTCCCTGTATATAGAATATATCACTTAATGTTACTCTGAAAGGGAAATATTTTATCATAAAAAAGAAATAGAAAATATACGATAACTTTTTTTCATATAAGTTATAATTTTCAAAAAAACTTCGATAATTAAAAAATTAATATATTATTAATACATCTGTCATATAAAATATATCTTTTTTAGGAAAATGTACATAGTAAAACTCGACGTAAATTGTCAATACATGTGATCTCTACGGTAACATCAACGGAAAACAATTCACCTGATAACATAACTGATAAAACTGCCGATTTATCAATTGATAAAGAAGTTAAAAAAATCGATGATATTACATCATTTAAAAATAGTCAATCTTTATATCCTCGACTTGAACCGCTTGAAAAATATTTTCTCAGGAAAGGTGTACGCTCTTCTAAATTATAAAAAAAGTAGTGATGAAGTAATAGTGAATAAGATGAATAAATTTACTTTTCTGCTGAAATTTTATGCATAATCTGAGAAAATATTCATGCATTATTTTAGAGAAATTAATAAAATTAATGTACTTAAGGTAATTCTTTAGTAAAGTGTCGAAAATTTGGGGTGTTCCATCCAGACCCACCCAAAGGCACAATTATTTGCATAATTTAGATAAAGTATTAAAACTATTTTAATGAAATGGTATAAAACATATGATAATAAATCAAGAGCTGCATCTTCACTAAACGAAAACAAGGTGACATTACAGCATTTACTTTTCGAGGTTAAATTTGTATGCAAGTTTGTGCATGTAAATATTTTTCCAGAATTCTAGAATGACCGACCGTTGACCTATTACTTTTTTGTAACCATATTACAATCGTAATTTTGTAAACTGTTATAATATTGTTTTTTGGAAAAGTCTATAATCCAGACAGCAGACAATATTTATAATTTATTTACAAAATGTTTGTAAGATTTATGTTTAATATTTTGGTAATCTTAGATTGTATTCCTCATGAAAAATTGAGTAACAAATGTTAATAGCGAAATATTGAGATGTCAATAGTTTTTGAATGGTGAGCATTTGAAACTGTCAAATTACAGCATGTAATAATTGTTTATTTTGTGTTTTAGAAATAATAATTGTTTATTATTTAAAATGTGTATTTCTCTAAAATATATGCTTTTTAATGATATTTTATCATATTTGCAATTAAAGTTACTCTTCGGCAAAATTAAGGAGGTTTTCTCTTTACTTCGGCAAGAGAATGTAATATGTTAAGAATTACTTGAAATTTTGGACATAGCTTTATCTACAAAGTGTTTTTTAAATTTTTTCAGATTTTTTGATCAGCGCATTTTTCTGTAATAACAAAATTTTGTATTTTATATTATATGATCTCTCTTTCTCTTATAGAAGACTCGTATATATTATATGTATATATATGTATCTGTTTTCAACAAATATAAATATTTGCAATGTTAAGAATCGAATAAATTTATGTTTAACCCTCGGACAGCGGGACGTCGTGATACTCGCATGCACGACGGACGCAAAGTCAAAAGTGACCCCCAAGAGTAAAATTGATTCAAAATATTTGAGAAGCAGCTTTTTTACTAAAATATATAGTAAACTATTTCAAATATGTGTAGGAAGGGACATAAAAAGTTTTTATTATCTATTAGGTTCGTATTTATATATATATAGTAGGGTGGCCCAAAAAAAATTTTTACGCGGCCGCCCCCCAGAATTGTAAAAGATGCAAAAAAAAGAGACCCGTATTTTTTCTTTTTTTAATCGGCTAATATTTGATGGTGCCGCCGAGCCTCTGAAGTTTCCCATGTATTCTATATGGGAAAAAAACACATTTTCGTAGATTCGATAAAAAATTTTTGAAAATGTCTGGTTTTTTAATCTGCAAAGGATATTTCTCTTGAGAAATGTTCAAAATATGAGATTCTGGTAATTATTTATTAAAAAAAATTATGTTAACTATGTTTTACAGTGTGCCGCAGAGAACAAAACGCATGCAAAAATCGCACTTTTATGTTTAAAAGTATTTCTAGTAATTTTCTCGCTGAATCTCGCACATAGATTTTTATTTTTTTACCGACAAATTAATTGTTACTAATGATTTCTTGTATTTTATAATTGTTTAAACAAATTATTGTTGTTACATTTATTTATTCTTTCATAACTGAGCTATAAATTCGCAGTTTTTTTCTGAATTTATTTTAAACTTGTTACTCAGGAGTTTTCGAGATCGCTGATTTCGAATCCGATATCAGTTTTCCAAAATTCAATATGGCGGATCGAATATGGCGAAAGAATTTTTCAAAAACTGCTCAGATTCATTTGAAACTTGTTATGGGGAGGTTTTTCTGGGTCACTGATTACGAATCTGATGTCAGTTTCTAAAATTTTTTCAATAGCGGATCCAATACAGTGTGAATTTTATAAAATATTATATTTAGTTAAATATTAATGGAATAAAATATTTAAAAAAAAAGTTATTCATAATATGTTCCTGACTTTCTGAACGTTCATTTGAACGAAATTTTTTCTCATTTATCATAAATTACTCTTTTTAAAAAAAAAAACAAAGCAGATATTAATTCTCATCAATTAATTAATCTATTGTTCGATAGAAGGCAATATTCAAGAACAATATTAAATTTTATATACCTATGAGTTTTTAAAATTTTACTCGTTGACAGAATAACGTTTGCGTTAACGTATAGGAAACAATTTGGAAATTTTGTTAAAAAAAATGTTTTTACAAGTATATTTACTAGAGAACTATCTTAACTTAAGTTTATAGAGTGATATGTGTAATATTTCTAGAATTGTAGAATTGTAATAAATTAATTGCAATAATGAAATGTAACAAACGTTTATTATTCCTCAACGTATATTTTTAAATAATACTTAAACTAAACATAAAATTGATAGAAATACTTTTAAATATAAAAGTCCTTTTTCTGCAAGTATTTCATTTTTTGCGGTCCTGTAAAACATAGTTAACGTAATTTTTTTAATAAATATTTGTTAGGATCTCATATTTTCAACATTTCTTAAGAGAAATATTGTTTGCACATAAAAAAACAGACATTTCTAACGATTTTTTTTATCAAATCTACGAAAATGTGTTTTTTCCCCGTATAGAATACATGGGAAACTTCAGAGGCTCGGCGGCACCATTAAATATCAACCGATTAAAAAAAGAAAAAAAACGGGTCTCTTTTTTTTACATCTTTTTCAATTCTGGGGGGCGGCAGCATGAAAATTCTAAAAAATTTATTTTCCTATGTATTTTCGGGCCACCCTAATATATAGTCGTTTCTTAAGATATTATAATTACTAAAATATTTTTATGTTTATTATTTTGTATAAAAAAAGAGTTCTTTAGTTTGTTTTAATTTTGTTTACTAAAATATTGGTTTTCAAAAATTTTCTTACTCAAGTACTATTAACTTTACAAAAAAACAGTAAAAGACAAAAATTGTTTATTTTTTTCTCATAGAGCTCTAGAAATTTTTTCAGAATTTTTTATCAACTGTTTAGTACTGCATTTTCTTATTATATAACAACTATTTTTACCAGAATAAGAAAATACGGTACTAAAAAATTCTTGAAAACCAATATTTTAGTAATTATATCTTGTTAACTATTGCGAAAATTACAAAATGGTAAAGAACTTTTCGACTCAGTTTGGAGTCCGCTCTATCTTATTCACGAATATTGTAGATATCGGTAGAATTATCAAATACCCTTTTAAAATACACTTATTGTATATTTAAAACAAGTCATATTGTATGTAACATTTTTTTGTATGTACACGCGCACACTTTAGAGCGAACTAAATTGAATTGTCAAAAAGATTTCGATCATTTCACGATATTCGCAATCGAAATATTAATTTCTGAAACGTCTCACTACCGCGAGTCTCCAAACGTTATGACTTGACGGCGCACTCTGCAGCCTTCCGCGGCCTGCGCGCAGAGTATTTTGTAGGCGTTTAAGTGATGGCAGTGGTAGACCGGGCGAACGCGCGTATTCGGCAATCTTTAAAAGTTAATATCTCGTTAACTATTGCTTAAATCGCAAAATAGTACATGACTTTTCGACTCAGTATAGTCTGTTCTACCCATGCACGAAACATTGTGCGGTTATTTCCTAACACCCTGTATATTAAAGAGAAAAAATATTTAATTTAATTCAATTATAAAATTTTAATTACACTGTATTTCAATTACTCATCATTAAAATAATCAGCAATTGAATTAACTGAAAAATTTGAATTACATAATTCAATTACAACGTATCTGAATTACAATGAAATTGCAATACTGGAAATACAATGCAATTAAATTAGCACAATTCTGCTATTATTTTATTATTATTACTATAATATTATTATTATTAATAATATTCTAAAATTTTTATTTTAATAGTTGCAACTGTAGTAATACTGTATTGATGTATTTGCCTTCAACCAATTATCTCACACAGCAGTAGGTACGAGACGAATACGTACGGAGCGCGTATATACAGATATTTCTCGATCATACAAAATTTAAAAAATGCATTTTCGTATATTTATGCAACATGAATATATTATATATAGTTTTTAGCATAAAATGTTCTTTAAGTATTATCATTATAAAAATATAAGAAAAAGTATGAGATGGGGAATATACGATAAATAAAAAGTTTAAGAAACTTTCTTGGTAGCAAGCTACATCATTTTAAAAGAAAGTTCCTTAAGGGCCTTTTTCATTAACTTTGATTAACGCTAATCTATGGTTAATTCAATCATTATTCAATCGTATATATTTATCTACACATATACACATGTATATATAAAATAATTATATATATATATAAAATTATAATTTTTTAATTTTTAAGCAGCACATATATAGATGGTTTATTTATGTTTATAAATAAATAATAATAATATAAATAATATGCGAGAGAATATATAACAATAAAAATTTAATAAATTTTTTATATTTGAATTTTCTCTTTTTATTTTTTTGTTACAAAATTATATGTTCATTATGTACAAACTATAAACTAAGCAACTATAAACTAATGAGAGGAGTAGACTTTCAAAATACGTTTTGTTTAAACTTTATAATTTTCAGAAAACGAAAAAGAAAGGAGAAACCACACACCAATACTCAATTATAACAAAATCAATTAAATTTAAGTTTCGTATTAAACTATATGGAACAAAAAACATTCTGAGAAATTTCTAATTTACACATTTAAAAAACAGAACAAAAGCGCCATCTAATAGTAAGAAATGATTTGTAAAGTGCGCAAATTTTGAATGTACTCGAATATAAACCTTAGATATAATATTTATTCAAAATAATAAAAATTATAACAATTATTTGAAATAAATTATAAGGAGAATTACGAGCAAAGTTTAAAATTCCAGATTCCCAGACATTTCCCGGTTTTCCAGACCCATGGGAAACCCTGGATATAAAATGTTAAACAAAAGAACTAAACTATTTTTAATAATGTTAAACAAATGCATTTTGTTTGTCTCTAGTTTATATAAAATATTAAAAATAAAAACATGTGGGTTTAATCAAGTTTTAAAAAATAAGTTACAAATTTTTGAAAAATCTAGTGGAAGATAGTATTGATAAGCTAAAAAGAACACCCCATGTTTATTATTGATATCTGTATCATACATCTCAGTACGAATTGAACGGAAGGGGTGATTACTTCACGAATCTCTTCAGTATAGTTAGCACGAGGAAAATTTTCTCCGGGAAGCGAACGAGGGGGGCGGTTGTATAACATCCAGCTCAGTAATTGAACTGTCCAAGAACGAGATGGGAGCGCCTCGCAACACGGTTGCACGATAGGGATCAGTTAGTGAGATATTATGAAATTGCCCGCCATATTGCAATACTTATCGGCACGTCGTTCGCGCGCGCGGAAAGTCGCTCCGTGCCTGATAAATCACGTTCAATCTCTTTTATGCTGGGACTCACACGCGAACGGAGACTCTTTCGATCAGGAGGGTGGAATCTCCGTTTTGCAATTTAGATCGACGACACGGCGCGCGAACCTTATTTCGCTCGTACACGGGTCGTCAGACAAGCGGGGAGATTATTCAATGTCGATGTATTTTTAAACTGTTTCTCAAAAGAAGTCCTATATGCGATAAAAGTTGAAATAATCTACGTCGATGAAAAAAAGTCCAAGCACGTTTATCTATTTTTCCTCTTCCAAAGCAGTTAAAACCATCACGAATAATTATCTTGCAGCTATGAAAATTTTCACATATTAAATATTTTGAATCTATCGAGTGATTCATAATTTCAGAAATCATAACGTTAAAATTTTTACTTTAAATTATGTATATATACGGAAAGAACGGTTTTGTTAAAATATTTCAAATTCAACTCAATATAAATCTGAAAATAATTTTATTGGAAAATAATTATGTAAGATGCTCGAGCTAATTGCTGAATATTGTTAAAGCTTTTTGCAGTATTTTATCACGTTTGAGTGTCCTAATTATTTTAATAGTCCAACGTAATTATTTTTGAATCTATATTTAGCTAAATTTTTAAATACGTCAACAAAACCGTTGTTTCTGTGTAATGATTAAATCAGATTTTATTTAATAATAATACTTCTAAAAATGTATTACAAAATATGTTCTTAATTATTTACAGTTACTTATACTGATTATTGCGAAGAATATTACTAATTGTAAGACACTTCGGCAGTCTAAAGGCTTAGATGCCCACACGGAATGCCAGAGATCGTCCGGATTCGACTCCCGGCCGAGATAATATTTTCCGCAGTGAAAAATTATTTACAATTTTTAATAGGTTATTCAGCATTAGTAAGATCGATATAAGATGCGTAAACAGCATCAATAATTGTTAAATTGTTAGACAATTTAAACTCGCGATATTACTGTGGTAGTTTATTAGTGTTGCGTTTTTAAGTCTAAAAAAATTTCGGCGAGCAATCGAAGAATTACATTCGTAGTATATAAATTCACACACAATTATTTAGAAGCACCATCCAGTTTAGACATCGCTGTGGTATTGACTCATTCAGTTCTTAATTACTACGTTTTCATCAACGATTATACACATTGATCTTAAATATCTTCAATCAATATCATATAGATCGGGATGATAAAAAACCAACATAATTTTCTGCGAAAATTATTTTCCTCGATGCGTGCGGAACGAAAAGGATGACTTCGATCTCGTTAAAGGGACGTGACACGTACATAATTATCGCAGTATCCGCCATCTAATTAACGCGAACGTCGATCGAACGTGTCGACGCCGTCTCCGAAATCTCGCCACTTTGTATGCGGTCGGCCGAGCAGCACGCGGCTCTACATTGCCGGTTCAAAATAATTCAATTTCAATGGTGGTAGCTAATTTAATTGTCTCTCTTGTGCGCGAGCGCGATGATATCGCGCGCACCATGCGACGAATTCTAATCGCGCGCTTTCCGTATACGAAATCGCGCGACGACGAAAGGACGGCAGCGCGTAATGTAACGCCATTACATTAACGTCATCCCTGTAATCTCGCGCCCCAACACATTCGCATGTCATGTTCTGGAAGGCTCAGCATCTATTTGAATTTTCCAGACTAAATCTCGCCTAACTAGAATAATTAACCCTTAATACACAAAATTGGGTCAGTCCTGCGCATTTATTTTCTAAAATCTAGAAACACCTGGGGTTAAATATAATTAATCTCTATCTTTCCTATTTTTTTTTATTTTACTATATACAAATACACAAATTTACATTTTTTCTAAAAACGTTCAAGTTATATGTAAGAATTACTTAATAATTTTTATATATGTATTTATATAAATATGATAAATTTATAAAAATTAACGTCAGAACGAACGACCTATTTTGTATTGTAAAATACTTGAAAATTATAGTGTGCATTAAAGATTAATTCTCTTTGAACTATTTGCTTATAGTAGCTGTTTTTCAGCTAGGACACGCTGACTTGGTTACATTGTGTGTGCATGTATTATACGTATAAAGTACTTTGAAGTTTAGTTTCATAATATAACACTAGAGTGCATTAGGTATAGACTTTCGCATTCTTATTTTTACAAGTATTTAGCATATCTATAATAAATTTAATATTTTAATTTGTGGACTTAAGTCAGAAATCTTTTAGAATTGACACGATTTTATTATAAAATAAGCATGGCTACAAAATTGATAACACCAATAGAAAAGTTGGTAATACCGATATATTTTACACCTTATTGGAGAACAATCAGCATTGCAAATCTTGAATATTATATGTACTTTACCAAGTAATTACAGACGCAAATACAATTTAAGTATTTTGTATTGTAAAAATCTTCTAATAAACAGCCTTGCATTTGAGAAGAGTAATGTTTTGCTTTTTACATCGAAATATATTTTCCATTTAAAAGTAAAATTCTTTCTAAAAATAGATGTAGATGTTGACCGTAACTTGCATTTTTTAAAAACTAATTTGCAATTGTTCTTTAACACTTGTTCCACGCAGCCGTGAATCAGAATATTTACAAGCTATTTACATAAAATACTACTTTCTGTTCTGTTTATTTCAGGAGAGATTAATCTTTTTGTTAAAACAACCAAATGCATTAGTCAGACACATTTTACTATACTTCAGTACACTTTTTAAAACTTCAAAAACCTGCTCTTTCAAGCTAAGCTTTCAAACCAGGCATTCCAAAAGTGTCCGTTTGATCTCTTCTGTTTTGCATTTGCATTGGAAAGCTACTTGCAAGTAAAGTAATTTGCGTACATAAAAATAAGATAACTTTATAATCGTTGACAAAAACCATGTTAATCCTGAATATTTCAAGAGATGGACCGAAATATTTTTCTTTACTTAAAACGGACCTTCGCAGGGAGAAAGTCCGTTTCCTACTGTAAATCAGGAGTATAGCATCAAAGCACACTAATACACGCGCGTATATATATGAAAGGGCAGCTCGTGGTCGCGAAAAGGCAAAGAAAAATAGGATGGGACGGCGCTCGGTGATGGGAGCGCAAAGCATAATGAAGTTCGGTGTAATCCGAAAAAATCTCCTCGCGAAAGAAATCTGTAAAAAACATGAAAAGCCGAGTGAAAAGCAAATGTACAATAAATACAAAACAGAAAGAGACGAGTGGAAAGCAGATTTTTCGAGGAAAACCGCCCATTGCGTTATTTTCGCTTATCCAATATTCCTAGAAAATAACGAATCACTTGATAAGCGAAAACCTTAGAAAATTTTTGCGATGGATATAAAATGAGAGGCAACGGGCTTTCCCCAGCTTTCGTTAGATAGATAAGTAAAGTCACGATGGAGAACGTAAAGGCTATCTCATTGCATAGTTGAATTCCGGACACTCACCATTACGCGTGTGCCGATTGCAAGGGCGTTTAATTTAACGGCGTTCTCGCTTGCGAAATTTTCGCATCGCAAATTACGACCGAAGTAAACGGAATGGATCGTAACCGGCGTCGAATCTCTTCGCTCAGCGATTTCACTAATTTTCACTCGCTCCTACTTCTACGTTTAGTTTGCTTATCGCCGAAGTTGCTCTATTTATCGAAACGGCACTTCCATCGACATAAGATATATTGATAACAATGTATTTTCATAATAAAAATATATTTTTATAAATAAAAGAACTGTATCTGTACAATATGTAATCGATTATCTTAAATCTCCGTTACTTTTGATGGGGAGATATTTAAGAAACATTTCTTCACTTTAAGAGAGAAGTATAAAATATAAAAACTAATTTTTAAAAAAAATCTGATTTTGTCATAGAGGCTGTTAACAACATTTTAATGACATTAGTTTTTAACGTTAGTTAAAAAAACTACTTACTCTTTCAAAATTTTTTATAGAAGTTTATTCTATGTACCGTTCAAAGTTTACGCACTGTTAGAAAAGGTGCGAAAGTAGTATACTTGAACCCCAAACACTTATCAAACTTCAGCTAAACTTTCTTTATAGCATTTCAGCTTCAGCAGGCAACAATGGTACCTCTTCAAGAACAACAATAAGAGCTCGGTAACCGCATGTTTTGACGCATTCTCCAAAAGTTTCGTCCCTCCTTTTTCCCAGTTAAAGACAGTGGGTCAAGCGCACGCGTTGTTTCGCGGGACAATGAAGTGCTCAAAGATCATTGCAAAGGAACGCGAATTGGATATCCCGAATGGTCGAGGAGTTAGTAAACTCTTCGTGCTGCCTCCTTTCACCGAGATTAAACGATTCCTGGTCTGGCAAGCAAAAGCGAAGTACCGGATAGGGGATAGGTTGGTTGAAGGGGGTTCACGTGACGCCTTAACTGGGTTCGGCTTATCTCCGAGTTTCGTCGTATTTAGGGAAAACACGAGCACGAGCCCGCAGGATCGTTAAGGAAAGTTACGCGGAGGGTACAATGCCGAGAGACGCGTCTTTGAAGTAACAATGGTAAATGCAGTTTGCTGACAGTTCTCCGTCTGCCTTTGCGAGTCTTTCTCTCCCTTCTTCTCATCCCTCTCGCGCCTATTTCGTCCTTTTCGTAGTCAAGTCTCTTCAGATGCCACCTTTCCTTTGCGAATCCGGTTACCACCCACGATCAACATCATGGCTTTACTGTTATCTTTAGTAACAAATTGCGCCAAGTGCAGTTGGATTTTGTATTTGAAAAAGATCTCAAATAAAATTAATGGATTAGAGAAAGATATAATCAATTTGATTAGACTAATAAAATTCTGAAAGATATTATGAAACTAACTCTCTCCACGTTAATACCATAAATTTTAACTTTTCCATCAGCAATAGGGATTTTCGAGAAACAAAGCAAATTTTTTATTGTGTGTTCCGGATTATATAAAAATCTTTTTTGATATACCTGTCAAAGTTTTAACGAGTTTTTACTATCATAGAGAAGTCGGATCATATTTTACAATTTTTTTTTACAGATTTAAATTTATCTACCAAAATTCACAATCAAAATATCGATGGTGTTTTTAAAGATCCCGACAGAAAACGTTTATAATGCTCTTGAATTTGTAAGAATTTAGAAATTAATTTCTCACTTGTGTATAAAATTTACAAAATATATATATTTCCACGTTTTAACTATTAATATTTAAATCAAATGTTTCGTTCCTCGATTTACCGCTTTTCGGAAGATTCCATCGTTGTATCGCACTGTTCGTAATTCTACGCATCGTGCCGTTGTATTATCGGCTTGACTTAGTTGTGCAGCTTGAGTGGAAGAACTTTTACACGCCAAAGTTTCCTTGACGATACACCGATTCCGTGCACGACGTGCGTTGCTTGTGTATTGCGCCTCGATACGCGCGGCTGTCGGAAACGCCGTTAATTATGAACTCGATAACTCGTATATCTGGAGCAACGGTCGGAAATTTTGGGAGTTGGATGAAACACGTGCAGAATCGATTATATCGGATAATCGATGTTTACGCGCCGACAAGTTGCTAATCTCGCGTAAGAAAATTGTTTTCATTGATGTCGTAATATGATCCTCCTCTGCTAGAATATTCAGAAAAACAAAAGCGATAGTTTCGTCTTCAACTTTGAAAATTTATTAATAGATCGTGCATATTTATGCAGAAAGGAAAGACGAATTTCATGGTAAAATGCGTTTTTGTCATGCGCAAAAAAAGGATAAATGTTCATCGGTCAATTAATCGTTTCGCGGTAATTTTATGTAAAGTTAAGTCAATGTTGGGCAACCAATGAGAACCATAAGTCTCACGGAGAATCGCTTCGTGGCCGGCGAATTCCATTATAAGCACGCGGTGTAACGTTAATTTTTATGGCTAGTGAAACTTCCTCTTTACGTTCCCCCCCGATCGTTTTCCCGCGCGCCAGTTTTTTCCCTGCCTGATTTATTATTTTCTCCTAAGCACTTGGTATCGGTGGTGCTTAACTCTGTTTTACGGTGGCTCGAATATCTGTAAAATTTCCCTAGAGAATCGTGTGATTCAAATAAAAAGCCACATAAATTAATCTCTCTCTTTTTTCTTTTTAATAGTAAGTAATTAATAGAAAAAAAGAGATTACGGGAAATAATTCAAATAAACGGTCTCTTATAGTTTCAGTGACTTGAAAAAATAACCAAGCGAGAAATAAGCTTTTTTTCTACAAGAAAACGTTAAAGGAAAAACGGAGAGTATAATACAATTTTCATCAATATAAAAAGAACTAGATTTATTTGTTTTTATTATACTGATATTAGAAAGGCTTCTTCATTTTTTATTTATTTGTACTTTCACTAAAAATATAAGACAGTGTATATACGTAATTTTCCGCAAACGCTATATGCGATTGCTTTTAAATGTGCAAAAAATATCGCAGCATCCGGCATACAAATATGTAAAGAATGGAACGAAATTTGAGGGAATATTAAATGCGGCGGTCGGCTATCGCATGCCAAGCGAAACGAGTCGGATGTCGGAGTCGCAACTGCCTGAACTACCTTAAATCTCGCGCGTTCCTAACTCCCCGCATTGCACGCTGCCCCGTTGTTTTAATTTGTTGCCTCAGACGACGCTTCGGAGCTGCGGTAATACCGCTTTCGACTTATTTGCATTATCCGGCGTCCGAGCGGCGTAATGAAACGCTATTCTAGCGGAGGGAGGCTGAAGAAGCAAGAATCTATAAGGCTTAATCGGATTCACTTGGCCCCGAATGGCGTCGATCTTGTCGTACACTTAAAAAAAAAAGTTTCAATCGGCTTAATTGCTTTTATATATATCCTGCTTATATGCACGACGTCCTGGAAAAGATATTACAGTACAGATGCACCTTTCAATCGATTTGGACAATTCTTTTCCCGAAGAATAGTTTGTTGGAAATCTTTATTCCAGATAAGTTTTTGATCCTTTATGGATTATCGGAACTTTAAAAATAGTAATACATTAAGTTTTATTAATTCCGTTTGATTTATATTCCGTTTTTAAAAGTCACGTAATTAGCTATTATTATAATTATATAAGTAAAACTATAATAACGCAATATTTTTCTTTTATAAATTAACTTTATAAAGCATTTAGAAATTCCATAAAGCTTAACATTTATCTTTATTAAATTTAAAGTAGAGAACTTTGTTAAAAGGAAATTAGTCTTGTATTCTAAAGAAATATAATTTCAATGTTTATTCTCTTGAAAATTTTAATATTGATTAATTCTAAAAGTTGGATTCTTCATTTCTAAATTATAAAGATTCTTTTCTCACTCTAATTCGTTGACTGTAAATAAAAGATTATCTCTTCAAGTCTATCGAAATGTTTAAATATTGAATTTTCCGTCCTTTTTAGGATACCTTTGTATCTTACGATCATTCGTCAAATGCGGTGAACGTAGTACGAACGTCCGAATGAGTTTCGTCGCGCTTTCTAGTCCATGGCCTTTGTTCCGCAGCTCGTCTTCTGCAATTTGCGTTTCACAGCTATTCTCCGCACTCTCTCCTCTCCCTATCCACGGACAACTCTCCCTCTTTACACCGCTCCTACCCCGAATATCGACGTCTAATGGAGATGTCTCGACGCCGCATTCTGTTTATTCAAATTGCTTAGTATCCAGTCGCACCCTTCGAATGAAGCACTTAACGACACTAAGACTCAGATCAATATCTCAAATCCTAATGTTGAACTTTCCAATCGCATTTCCTCAAAAGCTACAAATGTAATAACATATGTCACTATGAAAAGAATTGAATCTAGAAATTATAGTTAATATTGTAAGAAACTAACTTAAAACTGGTAAAGCTTATGCTTTCAATTAATAAATTATAAGAAATGATAAACTTAAACAATAAATTTATTATCTGTTTTCTTTTTAATTAAAAAATATTAAGTAAAAATTGAAATAGATAAATTGAAAATAATATAAAGTAAAAATTGCATTGCAATATTTCCGATAAGATCCCTGATAAAAATGTACTGTCCCAATTTTGCAGCCAGGTTTTTCTCTCTCTTTTTGGTCTAGCAATGAAACTCTCCATAGCTATGAGCCAAGTTTAACTCTTACCGTTATAACGTGCATATAATTTTTTACCGTTGAGCAAACATTCAGTCCTTCTTCTTTTTGGAAATTGAGGAAATTTGAAATTGAGCGAACGATTCTCATTTTTCTTATTGTAGAAACAAAAGCGTATGTAAAAATATTGAATATAAAATCCAGCTCACGTTCGTACAAGAGGAGAAAAGAATATATCATGATAGAATGATTGAAAAAGTTCTCTTATATGCTAATATAGGCAAATAAAGTACAATTAATTGTACTTGATCGGATTAAATATCAAGTGTCTAAAATTTATATAATACATTATCATCCCTTTATTTGTGTCCTCAATATTTTATACACAGGATTATGTAATTCGCAGAAGTATCATAAAGAATCATGATACGATTTGAGAAATCGAACGGTATATGATCGCAGCGGGTAACTGATCTCCAATTGCTTTCATGCTTTATCGCTAAACCCACGGGAACAGTTGGTATCCTCGCTATAGGAGAAGAGCAGAGAAAGGTCGTTTATTCAGCTTTCACGGATCTTGCTGACCAGAACTACGACTGCCGCGTGAGAGTCATCGAGTGTGTCCCGCCATGCTCGAGAGTCCATAGTGTATACACAGAGCGATACGCGCATTTACACAGAACGTAGATCGAGTGGCAGTTCTGTTGCGCTCGGAGTACGTTGTAAAGGCTTTATGCTGTCGGTAGATTCGTCAAAGGACATCGATACTAACACGATGTCGTTGTTCCCTAAGGTGGGATTTCTGATGTAATACGAGATGCTTAAGACGCAATCAGACACCAGATATAATTGTCATAATAATGAAATAATATATGCGTCTGATATAAATCCATCCGATGTCGAATTTAACATTACACAGAGAAAATACGGAGTTAATCCTATGTAAAGTTGGATATAGGTAGTTTGTACTCGACTTCCACACTGAAGAGAACTCAAATCTCGAGTCGAAACGTTTGCGTTTACTCAAACTTCGTTTAGTAGGTACATCCCAATCGGTTGTGAATTGTATTTATCACATTATAAATATTTAATTTATGGTAAATATTTATTTACCAACACATTATGGCTAACATTGGCATTTTACTTGTATTAGGTAAATTAATTGGATATATAAACGTACAATCACTTTTGTCTCATTTATTAAGCGATAAAGCATTTATTACCAACGTGGTAAAATATTCGCAGTGAAAGAAGTGAATCGTAGAAAGAGAAGCCGAGGAGCCATCGTAATGAGAAAACGCGGGAAATTTTCGCACGGACGAGACGATAGGAAAAATTTAACATTTTTTCTTCGTTTCCCTGGGTCGCCGCAGGGCACGCGAGAGACGGAGTTCGCGCGGAAGAAAAGAGGAAGCGTGATCGCTCAGGCGGAAGAGGTAATGGAAAATCTGCACGATATTACGCGCCTCTTACGCTCCCGGAAAAAAGAAGGCGAAGATATCGCGGAAAGAAGCGGGTCTCTTCATTCTCCCGCTTCGGCACTCCGCGAATCATATGCGCCGAACGATACTCTAATGTTTTGGAAGAAATCGATTCGCTTTAGGTATACCTAAATAAAGAGAAATAAATTTTCTATGAAGTATTTTGTGAGATTTACGGAAAGCTTTGTAAGATTTACAGAACACTTCAACGATAAATCTTTTCCATGTTACACTTGCTCAAAAAATAAATTTTATATTATCTAACAATATTTTTCCTCTTGTGACGCTTATCCTGTATCTTCTCCAAATATCCGACTTATTCATTTATCTATTTATTATAAAACAGTCTTCTTAGAAGACATTCTGACAACTCTTATTTCTTCGAGAAATAATTCTTATACCGGGGAAAATACTATAAAAAAATTGAATTGTCTCTTTTTCCTTCTATGATAATCTACTGTTAAACAAAGAAAAATACAGCATAAATTAGTACAGATTTGGGTTAAATTCCATTGTAATCGAGAAAATTCGCTGGAATGTATATAAAAGACTTCAATTTCATGAAAGTGTATTTTTTATTTTCACGTTGTTCTTTCCTTATTCTACTTTTCAGAATATATAATAAAGATTTCATGATACATTCGAAACTAGTTAGAGAACTATAATTAATAAAAATAACTAGCAGTGTAATAGCAAAGTTAATACGCAATCTGTTTCTTTAATAAAATAAAAATCTTTCTTAATTAAATAATAAAAAACGTAGCAATTAATTAAAAAATTAACAGTAAAAAATGTATAAATTATACAGTAATAAGTAATTATTTCGTTGTTTAAAATTATTAAAATATCAACAATGTAATTCACTTGTGAAACACTTGAAAAATCAAGTTACTGATAATTAAACGTATTATAATAAAATCTTGCTATTTTTTAATAGATCTTTATATTTCAACCTTTATATTTTAATAGATCTTTATAGCTGCAACTTTATCTTAACTTTCGCGAAGAAAAGAAAAATACAGAAAAAAACGCACGATAAGATTTGATTGATCATAAAATGATAAGCAAGCAATAAATGCTAGATCTGGTATGAAAACATTTGCATTAATTGAAATTAGCAATCTAAGTCAAATGAGCGATCAAGCTGTTCAAAAATAGTTGACACTTGAGTGAGATAGATACTCAAGACATCTGAAGGATTATTTTGTGATACAGAATAGGAAGCATTCGAAGTAGCACCTTTTTGGATCGTGCTTGCAATGAAATAATGCTAAAAGGACGATAGAACATTGCCAAATTGAATTCACAATCACGATTGTATTCGAGGTTGTTGTTGCGGTAATTTGAGAGGAAGTTAATAATTTGCCAACGAAACACGAATCAGCCGTTATTTAATCAGATATACGCTGCAATTGCCGCAATGATTAAGCTCGAATAATTTTCGAATTGATCAGAATAATAGTAGAAATTCACGGTATGATCCACTAATTTGTGAACAATCGTTATTAACATTTTATCACGTTATATTAATATAAATCATACTGTTAATGTGAATTAAATCTTCTTTTCAATTAATAAAAAACTACTTGTATAATATTTTAAAATTTGAGAAAGTACCATCTTAAATTTGCGTGCTCTTGCAGCATGGATACACATAACTCGCAAACGGTTTCCATTTTCGCAGAATGCACCGCAAAAGCGCATCGAAGAATATGCGTGGTACAATTGTGTTATACGGAATAACGACTCCCCTAAAGTGTAACGCCGCTTCGTCGTTTTCGTACATACATGCCACTTCATTTCACACGAATGTTATATAACCGCCTGTGAAACGTTCGTTTGCTGCAAGCTGCGTGAACAGTCCAATGACCTGCTTAATTCCGTCAGTGTAAGCACACAGTTGTGTAACTTTGAATGCTTCGCTCACAAGCGAGTCATAAAGAGTTTGTAAGTTTCTTGTTGTGTCTCGTATGCAGAAATAAATCCTAATATTAGCATACGTAGAGCTAAACCGCAGGTAATCAAGCATGCCAAATTAATTTTCTAGTCACTAAGCTTTCACAAATATTTTTAACTTTTAAAAAAATAAAATTTAGTGTGTTTAAGGGAATATTCAGAAAATTTTATGATAGAACATATGAGAAAAATAGAGAGAAAAAGAAAAATTAGATAAAAAATAACAAAAGCCAACCAAACAAATATAAAAATAAGATATAAAAAATACAGTTACAGATATACAACTAACTATTATTAATATAATAAAATAATTTCAGAAAAATTTCACTGATACATTTAGGAAAAAGTTACATTTAGGCCAATGATCTGTAACAAAAAAAAAATCTTATTTACTTATTTTATAATAAAAAATGTGACTAACAGAATTAACTAAACAGTTTCTTATCGTGATTATATGGTTAATACTTATATGTGAGAGTTTCTCGTTAGGTTACAGAGTAACTAAACAACACCGAATGCGCCAACTTTCAGAGACCGAGTCGTGACGAATGCGACGTTGTGCAATACTCGCGTTAGTGTACTCAAAGCGAGACTTACTCCGAGGAAGAGTCTGAGAGCCTACGTCGCGGAATATTCAGGAATCGTGTGATTCCATGAGAATTTCCATTCTCTGAGGAAGTTCCCGTTCAACGAGAGGAGTTCTCTTGCCAAAAGGTGTTAGAATTCATTACCGCCCTCGCTCACTCGGCTCTCTTTCGCGTCTGTTTCGTCCTCGAGCTTAGCTGGCGGCCCTTCCAATTTCACGCTACCTTCTTCCGGTTTAAAGCCCATCTCGTTCGCATTCCATCGCGACTTACAACTGCGATTGGTCGAAAAGACCGACGTAGCGATTTTCCGAATTGACGGAAAAAAAGCGAGAGCCAAAGCTTCGTCTGAACCGTGCATACGCTTCGTTTCATAGCGTTCCTCGGACAGTCCGATAGATTACGGAAACTCGATCGTGCGAATTCGGCAATTCAACCGAAATATTTTGTTGAGATAAGCAAAAAATATCTTTTGATAACTTTATGCTACATTTACAAAATAGAGGGAATATGTCTTTTCTCTGTTATAACTTTTAAATAGACAAATTGTCGAAAACAACATTTGATTAATATGACTGAAAAATTATTATTATACTAGAAAGCTAACATAATCTCTTTCTTAATAACTATTCTGGATAAGTCTAAGTCAGAACATGCCTTGAAGCACTTCTCAATGAAGTTCAGGAGAACCTGTATTAAGATATTAAGATTGAAAATTCTGAAATATATATATTCGTTGATACATTTTGATGCTATAGTTTGGAAAGTTAATTTTCTTTAAATGTTCTCTTATTATATTGACTTTCTACGGCTTCTTAAATTACTTTTTATTAGTTTAGTATATCAGAAAAAAAAATAAAATTCTTTAAATTACTTTTGCACATCTGAAACATAGTTGAACAATCCAATTTGTATTATTTCATTTAAACGCGCATACTTTATTAATCTCAATAACCTTAAGTTATTGCGGTTAAAATCCTCAAGTACCGTTAACAAACGAGGTATAAGTTGAAGGCAAGAGATGATTTAGTTGAGCGCAATTTTATCTATACAAGCCACAAGAGAATGAAACTCAGAGGGGCGTATATACATTTCACAAAATCATCTTGAAATATGCACGCGCATTAATTCCAAATCGCCGAACGCACGCTCTCTTTACCATGCATTAACGAACCAAAGAGAAACACAATGCAAGCCATCGAAGCGAATGGAGAATGTACCTGTAGTTGCAACGATGACACGTGTCTAATCGAATTAGCGATTGTTAACGGGGGTGTAACTTCACGAACTAGAATCTCGGGTAAACATAAAAAAAATATTACACTTTTAATATTAAAAAATAAATAAAATTAAATATTCTTGAGCGCTTTAGGTATTTTTGTAGTACACATACAAGTATGATAATACAGTAATCATTTTAGGTATAATTATTACGTTCTACCAAGAAAACAATTTTAGGGAAAAATATTTGAAAATTTAGCTAGATATAAGTAAAAACAATTTCTTTGGACCATTAAAATAATTATGTAGCACACTCAAGATGGTTGTTAGAATGTCAAAAATTTTTTGCAATATTGCTCATTACTTCAGCATCCTACTTTAGAAAATTATTTTGATAATCCAACAAAATTATTTTCAGATCTGTACTAGCTAAACTTTTGAAATACTTCTGTAAATAGTTCTTTCAAGCGTGTAGCGTTTTCCTATTCATTATAAATAAATTCAGTTTAAGCAAATATATATACATTTACTTAAACTAAATTTATTTATAACAAAACTTTTTATATTCTATTTAATATTTAACATTCACTATTATTAATAATACAAATGTAAGTAATTCTTATTTAAGTAGCATTGCTATCATCTGTGTCTCTTTTTTTATAACTTTTTATAAGTAAAATAAAATTTTCATTAAAAATACAGAATTTATATCGCTGGGAACTATTTAAATAAATTAAAGAATTTATTTCCGAAGGATATTTGTAAGAACCTGACATGTGGATGTTTCAATTACTAATTAAATTATATTTCGTCATATCAAGACATTATTTAGACGAGAGACGAATCCCAACGAAGTTTGTGGACACAGGTGAAATAAATTTCGGCGTCCGATCTCGTCTACGACGAAACGAACTACGATTTCGCTCCTTTAAGGGGGACATTAGCGTGGTGTACCCCGAGGGCAATAGCAAATAGCGTGAACGTCGTTCCCGAGGGAGCGGTGCACCTCCATCGAATACTGGTTCTAGATTCTACGACTTAGTCTGGGAAAAAAGGGCTCCTGTGAGCCATGGATCGAGGGAGAATAGACGGGAGTCGCCGGTAGATAAAGAGAGTTACGGTAATTGCCGGGTAAAGACATAGACGACCTATGGAAAAAGGAAAAATCCGAACGTGAAACGGCTTCGCCGAAATATAGTGCATAAGATGTTTCAAAAGTCGTTTGCTTTTGCCGAAGCATAAAGAAGTGAACTAAAAGCAATGTTCTTTCAACGTTGATATTAAAAACGTATATTTCAGTCATAGAAAATAAAAATGATATCAAATTTAAATTTAAATTAAATATTTTTTGTTTCAATAAATTGATAAAAAAAACCAATCTAATTTCTTATAAAAAATTAAATTTTCTAAATGTAAACGGATGACAGAGTTATAAACTTATGAAATTTTATTGGAAATTGAGAATTATATTAAATTCTATTGGTTTTAATTAAATTTTATTTAAAATACAAAATAAATTAAAAATAAATTATGCTTAAATTTTAATTTAATTATAAATATTCTACATTAGACGATAAAACTATGGAAGAAATGCTATCAAATTCTTTTGCTAAAATTATAGCCTAAACTCAAAGAATAAATCCACTGGCAAAAAAATTTTGTAATGCCTGTGGCGTACTGCGTTTTATTTCTCGATATTTTCACGGAACTTTGTGTGAAGGTCTACCAGGTACGCGACTGTTTTCGATACACCAGCGTGTGGCTATAAAATATGAACCAAAAATAACGATAGAAAGAAAGGGAAGCCTAGAAGAAACAGACAACTAGACAAACTGATGCTCGCCTGTAGAGAGAGAGAGAGAGAGAGAGAGAAGTATGGTATGAAAGAATTTTTCCGTCACGTGTTCGAAAGCGGCAATACACTTGGGAAAGTACTACGTGCTCATCGATGGCGTATAACCTTCTACCGCAAATGCGAAAAATTTCTTTAACGACACGTGGATCTCATATCTTGTACCGTCATCGATTCGAAACGCCTTGAGCTTTAAATATTCGACGGCATCGTAAAAATTTCAACTTCTTAATTTAGAGCCTCCTTTCCTCTCTCTTTTCCATTTTCTTTTTCTTTCAAGGAAATCGGTCCATGGAGACATCAAACGAATTCTGTCAGTTTTTCGTAAAACGACGGCCAGCAAACTTCGACCGACGAGTTTTAAAGAGAGTCTCACACTTTCACTCTTTCTACAAGAACGTAATTTAATTAACGCTTTACGACGCGCTCTCAGAAAACAAAGTGAGGGAAAGACTTTCCTTTCCTTTTGCGTGCTTTCCTCGTTTTCCACCTTCGATTTGTTTCACAGTGTCGACCCGGCACTCAGCTTCCATCTTCTCTGTAGTTCATCATGAAAGAGTAAAAGAGGTTGAAGGCATATATAGATAAGAAAGCCTAAGAAAATCTTAAGGACTGTTCTTGTGCTAGGGATAAATAGAATTCCGGGAATCTGCGTGTATCTGAAGCATATCTAATCCAATTTAAGAATATTTACAACCTTTAATATAATATTAAAATAATTATATTTTATTTTAAAAGTTATATTCAATTTGAACTTCGTACAATTATTAAGATATAAAGAAAATGTCGCGTATAAAATATTTATAGAGAAATATAAAAATCAAATTTATGAATGTTAAAAGTTACAATTAATTTGTTTCTGGAAAACTTCATGCATTTAAAATTGCTTCTATAAATGGCATAGGTTTTATTAACTGAAAAATATTAGCTTTGTGAAAGTAACATTTCAACTCGTTTAGCAATTTTTCAAGTTTTCATCTCGCGATGAATACTAGGTGAACTACTTGGCGAAAGACGGTCGACACCATTGGAACTCTTACACAGTTAGAACGATGCCGAATGCAAAAGGAGAGCCTGTATGTAAATTCGCGCGGGCAAAAGTTGACGGCTGAAACTCAGAGAGGAAAGATCGCACTCCCGAGATCTTATCAGGGTTCAGTTACTCCACCTTTAGCTTCAGTGCCGTCTCGCACTCCGCCACCTCAGTCCCATTGAAGTTTTAGTCCTCGTCAGAATAACGGCATTACCGCACCGATAGACTGTAAATTGCCCCATCCAATTTTGAAATTATAATGTACTCGATGTGCTAAATTTATATAGAGCGATCTTAAACCATTAATAATAGAAAAAACTATTTACATCTTTTATTAAATTTAACCCTCCGCCGACGATGTAAAATTTTCGATTAGTCTGCATTTTGGATCGTTGAGGTATACAGCAAATTTGTTTATTATTCCGAATTATTATATATACAAATTTGAACAAATGCTTGTATACTTGTAAAACTTTTAACAAGTTTATCCCATAATAAAAACCGGATTACATTTTACATATATTTACGAATTTCAATGTAAGTAAGTGTACTATTTAAAAAATATATAATAAATTATATTATTTAAGAATTAAAAAAATAAAATCATTTTTATAGCAGATAAATTACTACATTCCTTTTATTTTAAATAAAAAAAGAGTACAAAGATTATAGAATAAAAATTATAAGACACAGTTCATGTTTCTCATTTAGCAGCATATGATGTGTCTTAAGATCCTGATAAGATATTGCAAGTAAAAAACACCCGTGTGAAGCTAGCCACCTAACACTAAAAAATCGATTTTTTTCTGCATGCATTAGTTCATCGATTGCTCACGAATTGCTTAGTTGGAATTTTCGTTTGTTCACCCTTAGTTCAAAAGATATATGAAAATTATGTTTAGGGGAGCCAACTACACACTAGTCCCACAATATTAAAAAATCGATTTTTTTTTTCATGCATTCAATGGCTCCTTATACTTTAGATAAGATAGAAAGTGCTACTGGAACAACCGTTGTTTTTTTGGAAATTAATAAAACGTCGTGCTAACTTCACAGACACAACATAATTTTCGAATATCTATTGAACTGAGGGTGAGCAAACGAAAATACCAACTGAGCATTCGTGAGCAAACGATGAGCAAACGAATGCCAGAAGAGAAAAGTCGATTTTTCAATATTGGGGGGCCAGCTTCACACGGGTGTAAAAAAATACCATATTCTTATTAAATCATTAAAAAAAATTAAGAGTACCAGAAAAATAATATTTTCTTACAATTGTTTCTTGTTACGGTTGAAGTGTTTTTATACAAGGTTTTTATACAATATAACTCGAAAGTCATCTGGGTGCGTACTTTATTATACTTTATAATTCACATAAATTACAAGGAATAATTTAATTAAACATCCCACATTATCTCGCACCTATCAAAAAGAATCTGAAATACTTTCCAGAGCCATATTGTCTTAATCGAATACCGGTGCTCTCGATGAAAGGATTCAATTCTTATCGAAAGAGAAGAAAGGAAAAGCTATACTGCTATATGAGAGATGCCTTTAAGACGGAGATGCGTCAGGACTTCGTCGTTCCGAAGAGTGACGACATACCAAGCGAAGAAGGTTCTTTGAAGAATCAACCGGGAAAATAAATTGGCTACCTCGAATATCTCTCGCTCCAACGAGTTCTCGTGTAACGTTGCAAGTGTAGCGCGCGTGCTTCCTGTGCGCGACGTGTCTCGCACACATTGCGTAACACGTCGCGTCGGCACAAACAACACAAGAGAATTCGAAGAACGAGAAGAAGACGAGGACGTGTAGGTAGCATGGGGCGATTGGTAAAGTGGGTTACCGTGGTGGCATCGTCTTCGAGGGGGATCTACGAGAATTTCTTCCGTCATGGAGCGACCCTTCGCCACTTGGTTTTCTTCCCGGCTTTACTCCCGGATAATCGCTTGCTCGTCGTATTCGAAGCCGCAGGTCACATTACGATTTATAGGACTTTACAGAGGAAAAGGCGATAGTAATCACGAACTCGTTAATTCGACCAAGAGAAAGTTGAATTGAAAACTTAATTTGTCCTTGAAATATCTTTTTCTCCGAAATTCTAGAACGTTTGGAATTTTGATATTGGAAAAGATGTGAACATATTCAACAACAATAAATTGTAAGTTTGTATTAGTTATTGCAATCAAATTTTAATTAAAAGATTGTGTTTATGCAAAGAGAATTTATAAAAAAAAGTTTGAAGAAAATTTGCACATGTATATGCGTAAAAGATTTATGAGAAGCTGTCTAAGAAATGCCATGAGCAATGGGAAAACGGAAATACAAATTTTCAATGCGATGCACGCGTATGATAGAAAGTGAAAATAGGGTTTCGATGCGCTGTTTCTGAAAGTAAAGCGTTTTCAATAAGGTAGGCAATAACAAATTCCATTAAAAGAGATTCACGAACAAACAAGCAGAATATTGCATTGTAAGAGCTTCCTTTTAGACGCTGAATAGTAAAGATTGAAGATGAAAGAACAGAGTAAAATAAATAGAAAAATTGTGAAAGATTTAGAAAAGCATATCGATGCAAGAAAATGTGCTTGTCATTTCCCTTGTTTCGATAAAAATGAATAAACAAAAAAGTTTGTCAAATTATTTCCGTAGAAAGAAAAAGATATAAAAAAAGATTTTATCAGACATTTTAAACTTAAACGAGTACTAAAAGTAGGTACTTTTCCTAAAATCATATTGTGTGTTACATATTTAACGTATTAAAAAGAAGAAGAAATATAGTTCAAAATCTCGCTTAAATATTGATTTAATGGCAGTGTTGGAAAGACCATTAAAGCGCGAAAGAAAAATCCTGCATATGTAATGTATTATATTGTGTGTTACATATATGTATTGACGTAAATACAACAATAATACGCCCGTACGAGATCGGATGTCAAATGTAATATTTATAGCATAAGATTCGATAGTGTTCACTGTATATACGACCGCTTTTCGCAAATATATTCGAGATTATCTTATAGCTAAAGGGAGGACTGAAACACAGATAGCATCCGGATTTCGAAATACAGAGAGCCTTATGGCTCCACGTAAATTACCGCTGAATCTGGTTTTCGATGGGTAGGTGGAGGAAGAAGAAGGGAGGAGCGGGAGCGGATTAGCGCGCTACTAGTTTGTCTTTGTATCATTAGCTTTTGACGTTAGCACCAAAAGCCGACGTATTTCCAATATTTGCTTACATCAATGGAGTCTGTGGATTTGCCGACGCAATGCTGCATACGCCTGGCGCATCGCAATACGTACTACTTGCCAGACTTTACAAATGCTGTGGTACCTTACGATAATGAATTCACGTACACCATGTCCTATATATATATACTTAACTATCCTTCATTTCTAGTATACTAGATTTCTCGTATAAACAATTATATTTCCTTCTTAATATTTACTACAGAATACTTGTTAATTACACTAATTATATTATGTTACATATTCATTCGTATGGTAATAATAATAATTAAATTGCAACATAATAAAACGATAATAATGCAAAACATCGATCAATTATTACTATGCTATTATCTGCTAATTATCATATTTATCTCCGCACTTATATTAATTAATTATATGTAATTCAAATTACTATGCTATTATCTATCTGTTAATTATATATATTTTACCTCTGCACTTATATTAATTAATTGTAATCTACATACACAAACACATAACAGGAAGGTAAAAAAATTCTTTGAATTTAAATACCTTTAAAATAAACGATAATTCCTAAAAAAGAAACCTCTAAAAAATATATACATATATATGCCCACAAGTGTATAAAAAAAGTAACTAATATCTTTTTCTTAATAAAAAAAACGGATAAGAAATAAATACAATTAGCCAAGTATTTCATAATGTAAGACACATAAGATGGACTGAAAGTGACTAACATTTTCAACTGCCTCTTATAGTGAAGAAAAAACTTGGGGGGGTGCCCGAGTCACATTAAAACGCAATTTTCTAATATTCTAAATTATATGTCCACATTTTATTGTTGCAATTACAACATGATCGATCCGGCTTAGAATCAATGTGCTCCGACCGCACATTTAAAGACACTTGATTGTTGCAATTAACGAGTAGAATTTATTATTTCGCACGCAATCAATTTGAACACGAGAAATGGTTGTGAAGTAAAACGTGTTGTATACCAAACAATTATCTCGGGGAAAATCCCATGGGAGTCACGACTAGGCCGGGCTCTAAAAAGGACAAAAATTTCGTTCGTAAAATTTTCGCTGATTGCTTTTCCCCTACTTTTCAAGCCTTTTCGTGTCCCGAACATTCCACACCTCATTCGTTCGTTAGCAACGTCAGACAATTAAGGTGCTTTACCATTGATTCGAACAGTTCAGAGAAGCAGAGAATAAACAAAATACTTAATACTATATCATTTATATAAATGATCATTTCGAATACCAATATTGTTCAAATAAAAGTTTAAGAAAAATTTAAGAAAAATATTTCTCTTCTTTTCAATTTTCAAAATTAAATATTTAAACATCTTAGCAAGTAAATTCTATATTCATTATAACTTTTAATAAAAAATTTGATAAAAATCATTTATTGTTTTTTCTTTATCTATATAAGATTAAATATTTAATCGCAAAATTTAAAATTAAATTTTCGTTATAATGCGCGCACTTTATTTATTCATTCTCATTGATAATGTGTTTTCATTTTAACAAATAAAGTACTTTAACACAATAAAAGTTGAATTTCTGTTAGAAATTAAATTTGGTTAAAATTTCAGTTTGTGAAATGTACAATTTTTAACTAAAAGTTGAAAATAACACAAAGAATATAAAGCAGTTTAAGAAATATAAAGGGAACGTATTCTGTGAAGGTAAATATGTTTGCTACTTTTTTCCATAATACAGTCTCTCGAAAAGATGTTCTATATAATATATTTATTGCTGAATACGGTCGCGCTCTGTCGTCAGCAATAGTGGATGGCAACGAAACACGTTTATCACTGGTGTAAACCAATTTGGTCCGTAGATCCTACCAAAGATCTTTTCTGTCCTCCTTGTTCCTTCCTTCTTGCCATAATTCGATATTTGCCGGTTTGTTAGCCTCATAAACTCACCCGCGCGCTTCACGATAGAATCGAATTTTCCGTGGCTCGGCTTGAGATAACAGTCAATGACAGAACACGAGCAACATGGATATGTCATTCTTTTATATCCTCCTCTTTTTATACCAATTTGACTCTTTTGATTAATCCTTACATAACACATGTATATAAGACATAATTTTTTAATAATTTGTGGAAGAGGTATTTTTGGCCTCATTCGTTTTAACGCATTTGATACGCAATTTTAAGGAATAAAGTTTTTCTATCTTTTTTATGAAAAAAAGGAATAAATAATAATACAAGCCTAATTATAAATAGATCAAACGAAAATAATTAAAATGCAGCAAAAAAACAGTTATTTTAATATACATATAATAAAGACTCAATTTAAATTAACAAAAAGAATACTGAAAAGAATTTCGCTGCATTTAATCTTAATATGCATATTATTCAAAGCTATGTAAAAGGAAATGAAGAAATTACACGCGTGGCCATATCCCAAATATTAGGCGAACGTATGTGTAACAAATTGCAGCAGATACGAGACTGCAGTGATAAACTTTCGCGATAGTAACCGTAATACACGACTTTAAGGACGGCACTTCATACTTCCGCACCGTCACCTCGATGCGCTTCCGAGAGTAACCGAAATGTACGCGAGTTTCGTGGAAGACTGCGAGGAGGTATATTACCATCTTGAACAGCACGTACGTGGCCTCCTTTGAACGTTTCCGCATTTTTTTTACGAGCGTCGGCAAGCCTGGAGGCCTCTAACTTTTTCATCGTCGCCATACTTCTTTCACAACCCTGCGCTTGTGACCTACACTTCGGCAAGTTTCGATATTTCTCACCGTGAGATGTCGACGAAGAAATCATTAAGCAATTGTGATAAATAATTTTTTTACGCGTTTTTCCGACGTTAAATATCCCTTCAATATGATATTAAAACCACATTAAAAACGTTTTCTCGAAAAACCAAACAAAAAAGCTTTTCTTTTTCATTCACCTCTGATCAAAGAATTGTTGAAATCTCTCACTTCTCTGATCTCTCTCTGACTTTAATGAGAAAAAATTTTTCTCATTGGGATGACGATCATGTAACTTTTTCTCTAAGGCGGAAACATAAAAAGTGAAGAATGTTTCTATTAACAATAACAAAAATCTTCACTTTTCACATTTCTACTTTAAGAAAAGTTATATGATCACTAAATAAAAATTTGAATCTGCTTCGTATTAATTACTGTTACATCTATTTCTGTTTTATAGTTCTCATCTACCATAAACATAGTTATGTATTCCGTATAATTATACAGTGTGTATTACACGGGGATGTAACATCAACATATGAGAACGCATAGAAATTATAGACGGCACATGGTGACGCCGTATGGTCCAGGTTCCATTAAGTCGTCGGTTAGTACACGTGCCGCAAGGATCGGAGGGATCTCACGCAAGACCCGCGGATATTGGACGGCATCCGCTGTGCTCTCCCATGTACCAAAGGCCGTCATTTACCGGGATTGATGGACTAAGACCCGCGTCCAGTGTCCGTGAGGGTGCATATTATTATTGTACGAGATTAATCGAGGGAGTCTACAAAAACAACGGCAGCACGTATGTCAAATATGAAATATAAGCTAATGTGACAGTAAATCCTTTTGCTTAAGTCTATCACGTATTTCGAATTCTCACTTAAAAAAAAAAAAAAAACAGTAATATAGAATTAGAAATACGTCCATCAAGAGATGTAATAACGAATATGTAATAGAATGTAAATCCTTAATATATGAGATAGTATTTTCAAAAAATTAATTTCATGTTATTTTTTTTATACGACTACATTAATAAATCAATAATGCATAGATTTTTCTGATAATTACCGTTTTCTCATTAAAGAAATATTATATTATATATTTAAACTGCTATGTAGTATTTTATAATTCGTGTCAAAATTCTATTCATAATTTTACGCATCGTGTAGTTTGAAAAACATTCAAAAAGACAGAAAATATGCATAAAATGTATATTAAAATACACATAACATATATAAAATGTAAAATATTAATATACAAAACATGATATATAAAAATAAAATTACTTAAAATCTCTGAAGCAAATTATAAATTGGCTAAAATGGATTTTACCCAATACGTAATTATATACGTACAAGTTTATCATGCATGAATAAATGAATATTCAGCATCATCGTTCTGCATAATATAAAGGTTTGAGTATCGTCAATCTCAATGTTATCATATACAAGAAAGTAAAATTCTATCGTGCAAATACTAATTCTGTAATAAAGGATTTCGTGTACATCATACGAATTACGAGCTATCAATTTGCAGCAAGTTATAGATTTCTCGGAGAATTACTGGAAAAATATGTGGATCTCGTCCAGAATGCTTTCGTGATAATCACATCGATTTTTCGTACAGAACAAATGGATTATCTTGTGGAACGTTATAAACTCTCCGTGTAATGCAATCGAAAGATATTGTTTTATCTAATCCATTCGGAAATAACTTCCTCACGTGCGGCAACGGATTTCCCAGGTTCTATAAATTCCATTCGCTAGCATAAGTGCCCACGCAAACTTTCTGTTTCCTTTCCTTCGGCGCGCGTTACGAAAGAGGATCGCGAATTTACTCGCAAACACGAAATCATGGTTTCTGAAGAGCTCGGTCCTCCAACTTGTCACTCTGAGATAGCAAAATTCATTGAAGGGATTTCAAACAAAGTTTTTCTTTCGCTTTCCTAAATTCGGAAAAGAAAAAAAAGAAAAGAAATCTATAATATGATATTATTTTAATATAATATTCATTTTACTCTTTCGATCATAATTATCTCTAGCAGTTTTTCTTTCTTCTTCACCCTTTTTAAATTTTTCTCAAAGTTAAAGTTTGTGTTAGAAATTCTTAATTCAAGTCAATTAGTATATTTGAAGATAACTAGTGTGTTAGACCATATTTCTACAGTATTATCCCTGTATGTTAAAACATATAAAAGTCAAGAGTTTTGCGTACAACGACTGAGAAGTTAAGTGAATCTAACGATACGAGTCACGAGAGAGTCGAGAGAGTTAAGTAGATACTTATAGAGGAATGAGATATTGTTACCGCTCTTTTGGCGTAGCAGTGTAGCGTCCTTGCAAGAATCCGAAAGCAGGGCGTTACGAAAGCCGAACAAGTTTGAATAGAGCCCGCATTCCGCATCGAATATCCCGAGAAACTCATTAAGTGAGTTGCCGCATCAAGCGAGCGACGGGCAGAGGGTGGTATGAAGGTGGAGGGTGAAGGATTGACGTGTGGATGGCAATGGCAGCTGTTTGTTCGACTTTAGACGGCTTGCAGTAAAAGTATTCGACTAGTTACAAGGCTGCTTCGTTCATATCATTAGTTTTGCAACTAAAACGTTTAACGATAAACGGGCTTGTTCAGTTAAGTTACTTGATATCGAAATTACCCAAATTATCGTCTAACTTTAACGTCAAGATAATTTACACTGCGTTTCGTCTTTCTGTTTCGAAATCATTCAACTTATTCTATTTCCAATAACAGGATAATGATACGTTTAATTTTGATTAATGCTGCTTATATATTTAAGAAATAATAGAGACAATATATATACAATTTTACGTTGTAAAAACCAATAATAAACCAATAATAAACATTATTTATATCAATAACAAAAATATTTCAAGCGGCTAATAGGAGTCAACGCTGTAGGTAGTGTATAATACAGAATCATATTCTAAATTATAATATATTCTAAATTTTAAATATTTGTACATATATTCGGCTATTGATTGTAGCAATTTGTGTATTCTGTATAAATGTGGAGGAATAACCTCATGATTATTATTGTAAACTATAGTCTTTGATTTTATACAGAACGTTTATACCGAATACACAAATTACTAAAGATGGCTACAACCAATAGCCGAAACGTATACTAATTGTGAGAAAAATGGTTTGATTGTATCAATAAGATGTATTTGATTAAATGCATTTTGGTTAAATTTAGCAGAATTTCTGTTATTATAACAAGACTCGAGATTTTATAACTAGACCGTTTGGTAGAATTATACTATAAGGATTTTTGTTTAATATTTTCTAGTTTTTTTTTTTGGATCTACAAAATTTCTAGTTATATTTACGGTAAATCTTCGGAATAGGGGAAGCAGCTCCGATCTTCTTGACCTTGACATATGTTGTCAAGGTCATGACCCTGAGTAACTTTGCCTTAACAACTAGCCGTCGCTCGCCCTTCGTTAAAAAGATATTAACAAAAAAAGTTTCAAAAATAACGTCCTATTTCTGTTATAGGTATATACAGTATTAAATACTATTCTACATAGGTTTTGACCTTCCACGCGAAGTAACTTTTACCCCC